>NC_082665.1:124414311-124621811 GCF_025265405.1 Mesoplodon densirostris | reverse complement strand
CAACTAGATGGCCAAGATATATTAGGCCAGTACCATCTTTTTAATGGACTTTCTTGCTGTCTGTTGCAAAATGGTCCAGGCAGTGAGATGCTCTAGCTCTTCTGGTCTGTTTCCCCTCCTCCCCATTCCCGTTCCAATGGACCGGACTCCTTCATGCCTCACATCTGCATCATTAGGCCCCAGAAAGGTGGGCAAGGGGCCCAGTGGCCACAAAAGCACTTCCACTCACTGGCAACACTTCAACAGCCCTGCTGCCCACATCACAAAAATCTTCGATGATGTTCAGTCAAATCTGGTTAGCTTATTTTAGCCAACTGTACTAGCCACAAAAATTAAAGCAATTATTGTTTGCTTTAGGAGGAGGTTTATCCAACAGTTGGTTCTGCTCAGAAATTCTGTTTCCCGTATGGTGTAAGGATTTAATTTTTGTACAGATGTGTGTGAATGCTCAGACCCACACACCACACGCAAACATCTAAATCTCGCAGGTTAAATACAATGACTTCTATCCAGGGTACTATTAACATTTGTTGATATCTTGACATGCCTAAAATGCCTAGGAGGTAGTTCAAGTTGCAAGAAATGAGAGCAGTAAACAGAGGGGGAAGCTCTGAGCCCCAGCCCCCTGAAATAGCAATCCCTCTCTCTCCCATAATCCACAGTGCCAGAGGAGATGCATGAAACCTGTGAAAGATATTCTTCTATTGGGGTGGGTGAGTTTTATTTAAGAAAGAAGAAGGAAGGAGGGAGGGAGGGAGGAGGGAAGGAAGGGAGGGAGGGAGGGAAGGGAAAAACAATATAGCATATCTAAGTGCCTCTCAAAACGTGAAAGATTCCTGTTTAATTTTGTTTAAGTGTTCTGTGCTATCAGCTGCTGCTTGATTTAGATAAAAAGCAATTTCAGTGGTAAACTGAGCCCTTAAATGTAAGAAATCATTTCCATTTTTTTTCTCAGCTCCAATCCTAAATGCAGCCCCAGGGCGTCAGTGACGGGGAGGTGGGGCCGATGTGTGTTCTTTTCCACAACCCACTTCCTCAGTGGCCCCATCTACACCATACCCTGAATCATAGCTCCTGGCTGCATGGACAGGTGCCATTAGAATCTGGATTTGAGAACAGATTCTCCTTCTGTGGTTCTTAAAATTCTACCTCAGAAGGATGTTTGACATTGCCTGAAAGAACTATGTGCTATCTAAAATAGTGAATTGGATCCTACATTATTTCTTTGTTAACATTTTTTAACTTAAAAATCAACTCCTCTTGCAGAATTGCCTTCTTCCTTTTGATGCTCATTTTTCTACTAAAGAAAAATCCTGCCAACTTTTCATTAGCCCTGGTAATGGAAGAGGGACATGGTGGGTAAGTTAGGTTTACACATAAGTCTAAATTCCCCTTCTATTCAATACTTTGAGCAAAAACTGTGACCAAAATGTGCAAAAAAACCCAACAAAGCAAAACAGAGGATAGTAGATTGACTTGTGAGTCTCCCTGCAAGGCTAATAGAAGAACAGTGAGGAGGGAAATGTTTAAAAGCCAATAAGAAAATTATTGTATTAGTTAACATTTCTAGAAGGTCACTTCTCTTGTGGATCCTGGAGAAAGTGACCATCAACAGAATGCTCTGTAAATATCTTTGACTTGTCAAATATGCTGTATCAAAGCTGTGCGTCACCTGTTATTAAAACACAGAATTCATTCCATCTGAGAGTTGGAGCAGGAGGTATGGGTCAGAGAATGGGTATACCAAATGGAATTCAAAGGAGTCTCACAGGGCTTCCCTGGTGGTGCAGTGGTTGACAATCCGCCTGCCAATGCAGAGAACACAGGTTCAAGGCCTGGTCTGGGAAGATCCCACATGCTATGGAGCAACTGGGCCCGTGAGCCACAACTACTGAGCCTGCACGTCTGGAGCCTGTGCTCCGCAGCAAGAGAGGCTGAGATAGTGAGAGGCCCACGCACCGCGATGAAGAGTGGCCCCCGCTTGCCGCAACTAGAGAAAGCTCTCACACAGAATCGAAGACCCAACACAGCCAAAAGTAAAATAAATAAATAAAAGAATTGCATTTCCATTAAAAAAAAAGTCTCACAAAATGTTTTCTCAAAGAACTTGGATTCAAACGAGGAAGCAAAATGAATGCACATGAGTATCTAGGCATGGTCCAACCAGTCTGAAATGTGGCTGTCATTCTAGACTTCACCTTCTCCTTCCACACTTTTTGCTGCCCCATAGTATTAGTTGTGGCCCTTGTTGCCTCTGACCTGGTGTTCAGGATGGTCTCGGTCACACAGTGATAATGAACAACCCCCAAATCTCAGTGGCTTAACACAACAGAAGTTTCTTACTCATGTGGCATAGCCAACCTGCATCACCTGGAGCCCTGCTCACCGTCGTCACCCAGGGACCCAGGCTGAGGAAGACACCATGATCACCAGGGTGGGGGTCAAAAGACAAGATGAATCACACACTAGATCTTAAAGTTTCCACCCAGAAATGACACATGACACCTCAGCTAACATTTCATTCACTGAAGCATGTCACACAGTCATACCCAACCTCATAGGGAGCCTGAGAGTGCAGTCATACTGTACACCCAGAAGAAAGAAAGCTGGAAATATTTGATGCAAAGCACCAATGACCACCATGTCTGGTTTAATCGAATCACTGCTTAACCAGTCTTCCTGCTTCACCTTTTCCAATTCATCCTCTCCACTGACTTTCCTTAAGTTCAGATATCAATATTTGAGACATTACTACCTGCTGAAAAATGTTTAATGACACATACATCACCTGAGATTAAGCTAAAGTTGTTTGGATATTGAACAAGCCCTTTTAAGTCTGGCCTTGGTCTCTCTTATATTTTCTTCCTCATCTCCTACCACTATTGAAACCGCCCCCATCTGTACCCAAAATAGCATATCTTCCAGCCACACAGAAGCACCAAAGTGACATGCCTTGTGTGACCTCTGCACTTTTACACGTGCTGTTTTCTCTCCCTCTGCTTAAAATTACCACCAACCTATTGCACCCTCTTCTTCATCCTTTGAGTCATCTAAAATGTCACATTCTCTTGGGATACTTCCCTGACATCCCCAGGTGGAGTTAAATTTTCTTCCTCTACTCTCACAGTGCATCTACACACCTCTCAAGTGCACCGATTGCATGAGAGTTTGAGTTTCTCAACTAATAGATTTTTGAGACCCAAGGAGGAAATGGGCTGTGTTATTTATGGGACAGGCTTGACATATAATAGATTATTTGAACATGTTTGTTGGGTAAATGAAGTAAAACACACACACATAC
This sequence comes from Mesoplodon densirostris, assembly GCF_025265405.1. Lineage (NCBI taxonomy): Eukaryota > Metazoa > Chordata > Mammalia > Artiodactyla > Ziphiidae > Mesoplodon > Mesoplodon densirostris. Next base: position 124,618,510 of record NC_082665.1, on the reverse strand, counting down.
ACAGACACACACACACACAAAATCAGGTTCCAAACTCTGATACCGATTCTGACATCTATGGGAGTACTGAGTAAATGAAACACTAGTTTCCAACCAAAAGTATATTCATTTTCTCTAATTTGCACATATGTGTTGCAGAGCTGATATGTGGAGAATAATTAATGTGCTTTTCTCCTTTGTTTTTTCAAGTACAGGTCTGTCACCTTAGTTGACCTAGGACATTTATCTTCCTAGGGAGAAAATGAGGACTGCTAAGCAGGGAACAGAAACAGAAAATAAGGTAATTTTTAGCTTCTGATGTTCAAATATAAGATTTTACAGCAAGAAAATCATCTTGCAAGTTAGGCAAGCTTGTATTAAGAAAAAATTGTCTACGTTTAGCATATCGAAAGCCAGACCTGATGGGCTGGAGAGAAGTTCAAACAGGAAGAAGCAGAGAGAAAGTCTGTCCTTTTCCAACTCCACGGGATTGTGGGTAGGCACAGAGTGAACCACTGGAGAGTCAGATAAGCAGATGCCTCCTGACCAAGTCTCCACAGCTCGACAAGGACAGGGAGAGGATTGTTCGAGAGCTGAGGATAATACTAAAGGCAGAAAGAAGCTCTTCTTCTGATGTCCCTCCCTGCCAACCAACAGTCTAATTAGTATTCTGAGAGTAGGCCACTTTACAGATTATCTTCACTAATCTGGAATACAACCACACCAAAGTAAATCTGGCACCCAAGCATGGTGACAAAGCAGGGGGATCTGACATTTATTTTCCTAAATCTGTGCTTTATGCACCAGCCCCAGAAATGGCTACAGTGTTTTCCCAAGGAGGTCACTGTAGCCAGTCTACTGTAGCAGGGGTTGTGCAGTGGACCCCCAAGGGCAGATCCCCACCAGAGCTCAGAGGAGTCGAACGTGAGCCTGGAGGAGATCAAGTCAGGCACAGCTAACCATCAAGAGCCAAAGATAAGCCCATGGGTGCTGCAGATTCCAACAGCACAGGCCACCCAATAGGACCAGTGGTCTCTGAAGACAAGACACAACCACAGACATCAATAAACTACATACCCCCCATGCCCAAGGAGCAGGCTGGGGCACCATCCCTCTCCCCCAGAATGTTGGAGGTATGTAAATCCCGCCTCCCTCCCCCTTTTCAGCTGACAGAAGAACATTGGAAAAAGAAGCAATTTTTAGAGAGACTGATAAAATTATTTCATCAGTCTGAGATTTAGAAAGGTAAATCAGACATTTAGTTAATATCTCTCACCTTGCAATGAGTGGGAGAATGTGAAGGACTCAGTTATTAAAACAAAAGCATAAAGAAATGCTTCTTTGCTGCAGACCTGGAGTTAACTTTGGAACTCACTCTGTGGGAATATGTAAAGTTATATGTACACACTGGGCAGGCTATCCTTCCTATCCAAGTCTGTAAAGGATTGGATAACATCTCTCTTTAACATACCATTTGGACTCAGATGATTTACAGAAGGAAACTAAATTTCAAACATGATTCAGTCACATATTTTTATTTCCTATAGTCTACACAATATTGGAGCCTGGACATATTGGTTGTGAAATTCAGTTAGCTCGGGGAATTGTCCTGGCAGAAAGTGGCAGCTAGTTCTTGTTACCCATGGTAGAGATGCTGGTCCTTCCTCATGTCTGTTCTCTTCTTTCAGGCACCCTGGAGAATGACATTTTACCACCCCGTTATCATGCTGAAGGAACTGTGTAACTATTTGGGGCCAGTGGGTTGTGGGAACTGTGGTGTAGTCCCTTCTGGGCAAAAGAGATGGGCATGGTCCTCCAAGTGTCTCTTCCTCTACCTCAGCCACTAGAGAAGACATATGTGCCGAATGGTGGGTCTGTAAGTTCTGTGTAGGAAAGAGACCCCAGCCCATGGGTGTGGGGCATGTGACTTGAATGCAAAATGAACTTTTGTTTTTCAAAAGGGTGAACTGGAGAATTGGAAGGGTGTTAGTTACCACAACATAATGTAAACCATCCTGACTATTATACTATACATAATAAATATATTTTTTCAACATTTCTGAGTTTCTCAGACTGAAAAAATGATGATAAGAATCAGGGTTTTATAAGGAAAATGGTATGTGTATGAGGACAATCAGATACTTTAAGCTAATTAAAAGTGCAATGCAAATAAAATCAGCTTCCAAATATTCATAGTAAAGAAAGGGTAACCTGCTGTCCCCGATGTCTTGGTCACTGAAGTTCAGATATCTACCACTAGGACCAAAGCTTTCAAGATGGCCAGTGTCCCTTTGCTTTCTTAAACTTCACCTGCCTCACCCAGATATTAAATATGAACTGAAAATCATTGTCATATGAAAACACTCAACCTAGCTTCACAATGGCAAGGTGAGATTCCAAATATGGATGTGTTGTTAAGATGAAATACCAGTAGAATGTAGAACAAACCATACCATGATAGCCTGGCACATTCCAAAACGTTTTTCCTGAGCAAATGCTATTTCCTTGAGCTAGCTCTGTATACTCTGTAAAAAGGTATTGAATATCCTCTCAAAGGACACAAAAATATTCTTGCATAAACTTAAAAGCATGGAAAAATCTTTAGATATGTTTTTAATTGGGGAAATGAATAAAGAAAACACCCTTTAAAAAGCAATTCCTGGAATTAGCAGTTCCCAAGAGGCAACAGCATATTGGGTGCTGCACCCATGGCATGGTTCCAATAGTATGGGCCATTTTGTGGCGCCAGTCTTGGACTCTTTTGTAGCAGAGATGTCATCGTTATGATCCATCAATAGACAGCTCACTCCATAAATATGCACATAAATTCAAAATCTCAGTGGTGGTATTATTATTCTAATGGAAATACTGTACATCTTAAATCAGTGGAGGATGTAAGCATTTAATTTGGAAGTTAGGCTTCTGTGACAATGTAGGACTGCCTTGAAGCATCCCATTTACTCTGTGGCTCCTTCATCTCTGATAATGGACCTTATTTTTGTGGTTACCTGAAAGCTGATTATGTTTAATGCCTTTGGAAATCATCAATAGTCAATCACTTTGTTTTTGGTGGATCTTGGAGATGGTATCTTAGAGAGTATAGTCACCCATCTACTCATTCATTCATTTACTCATTCAAGAAATATTTATTGAGTGCCTCCTATGTGCCCAAAACTGTGCTAAGCCCTGGGGATTCAGGGCTTATACAAAACAAACAAAACAGACAAAAAAAATTTTTTTAATTTACTTTATTGAAGTACAGTTGATTTACAATGTTGTGTTAATGTCTACTGTACAGCAAAGTGATTCAGTTATACATATATATATAGATTCTCTTTCATATTCTTTTCCATTATGGTTTATCACAGGATATTGAATATAGCTCCCTGTGCTATACAGTAAGACCTTGTTGTTTATCCAGTCTATATATACTAGCTTACATCTGCTAATCCCAAACTCTCAGTCCATCCCTCCCCCATCGCCTCCCCCTTGGCAACCACAAGTCTGTTCTTTATGTCAAACAGGCAAAAATTCTTGTGTTCATGGCACTTACGCTAAGATGGGGCTGAGGGTCAGAAAGTCAGAGTCAAAGACTGGTTCTTCATTAACCAACTGGATCTCAGTTTCCTCAATGATAAAACCATGGGGCTGGAGGAAGTTCCCAACTTAAGACACCACCCTAGAGGGTGTTTGGAAATAAGTTGGGAGGTTTTTGTCATAATGACAACTGGGGAATGCTCTTAGCATTTTGTATCAAAGGCCAGAAATGCTAAATATCTTTAATACAGGATGGTCTCTCCCCATGAAATAACGTCACTCCAAATGCAAATGAAATTCCCTTTGAAAAGTGCTTGATGTTTTCTAAGGTTCCTTCCATCTCCAACAGCGTATAAATTTGAAAAATTGGCTTATATCTCTTGTTGAAAAAAACCCAAGTAGGTGCTTGCTGTCTCGGAGGACACATCGAAGGAAGAGGAGTCCTGATAATTCTTCATTTCTTTTGGATCTTCTAACTGAAAGTATAAACCTAGAGTCTTGTGAAAATGAAAACACAAGCCAAAGACACATTTTCTCATTCCAAGAACAGATTCTCATCAGAAAGGTGTCTGGATTTTTTTTCTCCTAAAAAGAAAATACAGTAAGAGTCTCTTAGAACCCTGAGACAACTGTGAGCATTCTCTATTTAAAAACATGCCCTCTTCACACCACACACACAGGAGCATAAATTAATCTGGAATCTGAGTCCATCCTGAACAGAATTATGTGGCTTAATTTCCCGACTTGATCTTAGAACCACTCTCCAGCTTTCACACAGTAGATAATGTCAGTATTTTCTCAGCATTCATCTATTTAAGGTGCCTAATATCTACAAATGAGTTCTGTGATGACCTCACATGCTTCCCCTTCTCAAGCTGTCCTTCTGTGGAAATTTTGTTCATTTTCTTAGGAGAAAAATATATTAAGGGAAATCAATTGAGGAGGAGGGCTGAAAATTTGCTTTTCTAACGAATTCCCAGGTGTTGGTGACACTGCAGTTGCTGGTTCTGAACCCCACTTTGAGAACCACGAGTTGAGACAGTTTCTTTTAAGTACTTTCTGGGCTGAACACATGTCAAAGTTATTCTGTAGCTGTAGATTGCAGGAACGGATTCCAAGTATGACCTTGTTTTTGATGCCTGACTTTGGTACCAAAATTCGTCAAATATTGAAACTCATAGTTCTCACTCAGGGTGGCTGATGGCCACTGATTACTAACACAACAACAAATTGCATCAGTGGTGTCTGTACTCAGCCCAATAGAGAAGCAAGTTTTAGAGGTAACAGTGAGAATTTCCTAGATTTCACACCCTTTTAAAATAGCTCTTCCTATCTGTTCCCTAACTGAACCAAATCTGGAGAATTGAATTTAAACTTGGCACTGTGGAATCTGGCATGAAAGCATAGTTAATAATTAAAACCAACACTCCCCACAAATTGATCTGATTCTGGTTGAATTTGACAGAGATGGGGTTTTTACAAGGTCAGATTGCCCTTCAGGATACCGTGGGACAGCTGCCATTGACCTAGGGCAATCTGAACTTCCTAAAGTCAGGATGTACTGTGGCACAGATTCAGAAGACTTGGTATAAGGATTTAGGTAGAGTTTTAACTCAGACACTTTCTTCCAGTAATAATGAGTCAGTGATTTGAACTCTCTGAAGGTTCCTTATCTGTAGAATTGGGAGAGAAAAACTTGCTCCAAGGCTGATTGAGAGGACTTAATAAATTACTCGCACAAAAGAACCTTGTATATAAGGCAAGCTTTTAATAGTAAGTCTTATACATGGATGAGTCATAGGAAATAGCATGTTTTGTTTATACCTGAAACTTCATGCAGCAGCCTAAACAAGTTAGAATTTTCTGAATGGAATTTGTGGACAAGTATCCACAAAAAAATAAAGATGGGTTTATTTTTTTTAATGTAGGCTAACTATATCTACAAGCTTTAACAAAACATTCCATCTGATTAGAGATGCAAGTGATTTTCTGGTCTCTGGGCATTCATATAGTTTCTCTTGTCTTTTTTTTTTTTTTTTTTTTTTTTGCGGTATGCAGGACTCTCACTGTTGTGGCTTCTCCCATTGCGGAGCACAGGCTCCAGACACACAGGCTCAGTGGCCATGGCTCACAGGCCTAGCCGCTCTGTGGCATGTGGGATCTTCCCGGACCAGGGCACGAACCCGTGTTCCCTGCATCGGCAGGCAGACTCTCAACCACTGCACCACCAGGGAAGCCCTCTTGTCTTTTTAATACACATATACATACCCTGCAGTGTTTCTAAAATCCCCAGGGTGCAGGAAGGTGTCACCCACTAGTATCACATCTAAAGTAAGTGTGCAGGCTTGACATATAGTGACTGAGAAATGTATTTACACTTTACATCATATAGTTTTCAACTTTGAAAAAGAAGTGTAACATAGAGGGACTCACACTATGTGATTTTAAGACTTACTCTAAAACTACAGTAATCAAAACAGTGTGGTATTGAAGACAGAATAGACATATAGATCAATGGAACAGACCAGAAAGTGCAGAAATAGACCCATATATATGTCAATTGATTTTTGAGAAAAGCAAAAGGGTGAATAATTTAATGGAGAAAGGATGATGTTTCAACAATTGGTACCAGAACAACCAGACCCATATAGAAAATAAACCAGAATAATATAAAACTTTGATCTGTACCTTGCATTGTATATAAAAATCGACTCAAAATGGATCACAGACCTAAATGTAAAATTTTAAACTATGAAACCTCTAGAACATAACACAGGGGTAAATATTTGTGTTCCATAAAGCAAAGATTTCTTAGATATAACATTGAAAACATGATCCATAAAATTTTTACAAATTGACTTTATCAAAGTCAATTGATAAATTGAACTTCCTCAAACTAAGAAATTCTGCCCTTTTAAAGATACTGTTGAGAGAATTAAAAGGTAAGCTACAGACTTGGAGAAAATATCTGAAAATTGCATATCTGATTAAGGACTTGTATCCTTGGATATATTTTTTTTAAACTCTCAAAACTGAATAATAAAAAACAACAACCCAAGTTTTTTAAATGGACAAAACATTTGAACAGAAACTTCCCTACAAAAATGTGTAAATGGCAAGTAAACACATGAAAAGATGCTTAAAATCATTCACTGGAGAAATACAAGTTAAAATCATAATGAGAAACAACTGCACACTTACTAGAAAGGCTAAAATTAAAATCCCCCAAATCCAACAATACCAAGTGTTGACAAGGATGTGGAACTGCTGGAATTTTCATCATTGACGGTAGGAATGCAAAATGGTATAGCCACTTGGAAAAGCATTTGGCCATTTCTTATAAAGATGAATACATACTTACCATACGACCCAGCAATCACATACCTAAACATTTACCCAAGTGAAATAAAAATTTATGTCCACCCAAAAACCTGTTTATGAATGTTCAGAGCATCTTACTTATAATTGCTCAAACCTGGAAGCAACCCAAATGTCTCTCAACTGGGTAGTGGATAAAAGAGTGTGAGAGATCTATACAATGGAATACTATTTAACAGCAAGGAATAAACTACTGATATACACACAGTATGGATGACTCTCAAATATATTAAGGTAAATGACAGTAGCCAGACCCAAAAGTCTACCTACTGTATTATTCCACTTAATATGACACGTTTTTTGTTTGTTTTGGCTGCACTGCACGGTATGTGGGATCTTAGTTCCCCAACCAGGGATCGAACCCATGTCCCCTGCATTGGAAGGGCAGAGTGTTAACCACTGGACCACCAGGGAAGTCCCCATATGACACTCTTGAAAAGACAAAACAATAGAGACAGACCAACCAGGGATCGAACCCATGTCCCCTGCATTGGAAGGGCAGAGTGTTAACCACTGGACCACCAGGGAAGTCCCCATATGACACTCTTGAAAAGACAAAACAATAGAGACAGAAAATAGATCAGGGATTGCCAAGGGATGAGTGTGGGTGATGGTTGTCTGCAAAGAGGCCATGCATGGAGAATTATTTTAGAATGATAAAACTATTCTATACTTTTAGTACAAAGATGGTTATATAACTGTATATTTTTGTCAAATCTTGCTGAACTATACACTAAAATGTTCACTTTACTATACATAAATTATACCTCATTAAAAATGAAGAAAGACAATATATCATTCCATTTTCAAATGTAAGATTATATTAACTATTGAACATGTCTTAAAAGTGTACATTTTCTTTTTCACCTTCTTCTGGGATAATAACACAGTCTAGTATAAATAGGCATGGACATTGAACCAGATGGAGAATTGGTGAGTCAGTGGTAAAGATGTCTCTCCCTGCCTTCCAGTGACAGCTCTTTGTAAACCATACAGTTCTGGAATAAATTAGGAGATGTGAATTAATTATTGACCTTCACCCATCCAGCCCAGAACTTCACATAAGCACCAGGCTACACGATGCCCAGCAGACAGCAGAACTCAGAAAGCACGCTTGTGCCCTGACTTGGAGCTGGGCTGAGATCACAGCCACTGACTGCTTAGAAGTCTGGAAAACAGTAGTCAGGTGCCCCACCCAGGTAGATGCCACTGGTGTGTTAGGTTTTAATGACACGTATCCCTTTTGAAGCTATTTCAGTGCTAAGAAATAAGGAAGTGATGGAAATAATAAAACTAGTAATCACTAGTGTTTATTGAGACCTTATATCCTTGTGCTTTACACATATGATCTTATTTAATCTGTCAGATGGATGTGAGTATAATCTACTCCTCATAAATATGGAAAACAAGCCATAGAGAAGTTAAGTAGGTGTCCCCAAGTCACACACTTAGTATATGGTGCAGCCAGCATTTGGACCTGGGCTCTGAATACGGTCCTCTTAACCAAGGGAAGGAAAGTAAGAGAGTCACTTTTGTCTTTTCATTTTGTAAACAATTTTAAAGTGTTCTTGGAGGTGCCTGAAAAGCCAGTACAGCCAACTGTAATGGCTCCTAGCCCTTATTATTCATGTCATATAGATGTGTATGTAGACTCTAATTTAAAATCCCTCCCTTGCCCTCCTCTGTGGTACTGTTCATCTCCCCCCATGTACCAGTCCCATGGTTTACCAGGCTGGGGAGCTAACACTTGCATAATAACTTAAGATCTCACAAGCCCTCTATTTATCGGGCAACAATGTTACCAGAAATAACTGCACCCGTAACTAAAGATGGGGAAGCAAAAGTTTGGGGGAGAATCTGTCAATATGTTTGGAAATGACCATACAGAGCTGGTTGGTGGAAAGGTTTAACTTTCTGAAGTCACATCTTTGGGATATTTGGAATAAACAAGCGCCCACTCAGCCATCCTACACGAGGCTGCAGAACTTGGATTGGAGCCAAGAGTGGGAAGATGGTGCAGGGTTTCAGTGCTATGTGACCCACATGGGGCATCGTGCAGCGGCAGCTACGACAGGGAGAAATGGAAAGAGAGGTGCGCATCACAATGACCTGCTGAAAGGAAGCTGCAGGCATCCTTCTGGAGCTCAAAGTACTCAAAGTGTCCTTCTTTTTCTCACTGTTCTTAGGTTCCCAACACTGACACTGAGTGTCCCCACAGGACTTCCCAGAAGGCCAGCAGAGTGAGCATAAATGCTCACTAGTGACGTGCCTGCCCACACATTCCAAGAAGACATGTGGCCAGAAAAAGCGGCAAACTGAAGAGCAATTTTTCAGGAAAAAAAAAAAAAACACCCTCATCCTCCAAGTTTGCAAAATACCATCCGCGCAGATGAACTAATGAACCACAAGAATACGTCGTGCGTGGCTTTGATGCAGGCAGTTCTGTCAAGATGCAGAGCAGCAGCGGGGCCCGCGGTGTGGCACTGCCTCTTCCAGGTACAGCTTCAATGATTTTTATCTCAGCTTGGAACACAAAGTGTGTGCTGATACTAATACTGATAAAAGCAGGAAGCCTGGCGCCATCTGCCATGGCAACGATCAAGATGGCAGATGCTTTTCATCAGCTTTATCTGAACTTTGCATTAATGGGAATTCAGAGACAGTGTGTGTGTTTTCAAAAAAAAAAAAAAAGGACATTAAAATGATAGCACTCCTCTGAATAGAACCAATTCATCAAGTATCAACCTACTCTCATCACCTTTATCTCTCTTGTAAGAAAAATAAGAGGGAAAGAATCTTGCTCTGTTTTTGGTTATTGTTGTTTGGTTTTGGTTTTCCTGTGTGGATGCCTCCCCCAACGGTCCTATAGCTTGATCCAGACCACTCTGCCTATGGGGAATTAGATACAGAGGGAACTGTCACCTCAAAGCAGTCCTGCAGCTGCTGCAGCAAATGGGATTTAAATGTGCAGTCTCTGAGGGCAGGGCAAGCCACAAAACAGTGGGTGAGCATTCAGAGTCTACTGTGGGTAATTACAGAGGCATTTTTCAAATTAAAAAAAAAAGAAGAAGGAGAAAGAAAAAATAAATCAAATTCCAATAGGACTGCCCAGAACTGAGATATATATATATATATATATATATTTTTTTTTTTTTGAAGTTTGCAGTTTATAGTAGGTATACCTCTCTGCCATTCATTAGCTACTGTAGAACAGGACAATTTGCTCTATCCAGGAAAGGTGCAAATTACTTTCAGCCCATGACTTTAGTGATGTTGGCTAGGAAAGTACATAGGATGTATAAATACGTGATGGTAATAACAGGCTGGGTACACTGTGCAGTTCTGCTTCTTGGGTTTATTATATATTATTTTCCACAGGGTGTTCTCTATTTTGGGGGGCTTGTTAATTAAGTCTATATTTTATCAATCTAGTTATAAATGTATTGATTTGAGAAAGTTTACTCAGGCTTTTCCTGTAAGTAGAATATGGGATTTCAAATATATGAGTAGATATATTTTATATAATTTCTCTCTCTACTTTTTCTTTCTATGCTTTATGTGTATGTACGTATATATGTACACACAAAGCATGGGAATCAAAAAAAGAGAAATAATATAAAATAGAAATAGGGCTTCCCTGGTGGCGCAGTGGTTGAGAGTCCACCTGACGATGCAAGGGACACGGGTTCGTGTCCCGGTCCGTGAATATCCCACATGCCGCGGAGTGGCTGGGCCCGTGAGCCATGGCCGCTGAGCCTGTGCGTCCAGAGCCTGTGCTCCACAACAGGAGAGGCCACAACAGTGAGAGGCCCACATACCAAAAAAAAAAAAGAAAGAAATCTATGTAAAGCATAGAAATACATATGTCTCTATACATAAATACATACACACACAATACTGACCATTTTTGTGTACATGCATATTGTCACGTACAACCTAGTAAAAAAATAAACAGGAGCATGTCAATTAGAAAGCAATGAACACATGATGGACATATACAAACAGTTAAAGTAAAAAAAAAAAACTTTATAACCGCACAAATGATTACCAGGAATTGAAGACAGCCTTTTGAAAAGAATTTTTGTTTACTATGAAAAGGAAAAAAGAGGAAAATCAAAACCAGAGAAGGTGAATAGAAAAATGAAAAAAAAATACACACCGTGGAAGAGCTCTTTTCTGAAACTTGAGCTGGACCATTGACCTCCTGTGGCTCAGGGCCTGGGGGGTGGATTGCAGAGGACACAGCAAGCCTGCCGCATTGGGTAGAGTGGTCCAGCTTCAGGCAGCCACACAAAGGGGGCTCTGTGAAAGGCTTCGTCTTCTGATCATGACCAGGCTGATGGTGGGTTTTTCCCCCAACATGATCACAGGAATATTTCCCCCTTATAATTTCTCCATACAAGATTTACTCTCAGATGTGTTTCCAATTTTTTATTTATTTAAAAAAAATGAATGAATGAAAGAGCAGCCTTTGCTGTTGGCTGGCATGCTCTGTGCTGAATCCCACAGGGAATTCGTGGATGAGACTCTGTCCTTCCTGAGAATTCAAGAAACAGAGTTGTACAATCATTTTCAATCCGCCCAGCTGTCTACTTTTCAAACAAAAAGGGGAAGGGTGGGCTGCATTTTGAGAAACAAATGATTCCATGTCAGACACCTTCCTATGTCTGTCTCCTGTGATAACGTGTAACTTCTCTTGGGCTGAAAGGTTACCCTCAGTCCCTTCCACAGCATCTCAGTGTGAGGCATTGTTTTAAAAGAAAGAAAAAAATAAAAGCCCAAACTCCATGCAAGCTCCATGTTATTCATAAGGAAAAACAAGTTTGAATGGCTCTTTTTATTATAATAAATGAATAAATAACCACTTAGTCCCAACAACCCAATTAAGTACTAAGTAACCAAGTTCATATTTATAAAAAGGACAAAAATGGTAAAGTTCTGTAAAAGAAAATGCTGTTAATACACTGGGAGCAACTATCTAGCAAAATAGGGCACAACTACAGATCTTATCAGAATGAGGTGACTGAGAAAAGCCAGGCTGATGGGAGGGAAGAACAGAAAACACAGACATAATAAGAAATCATCTTAGGTAGCAGAAGGCATCTGGAGAATGAGGTTCTATGCGAGCTTTGACACTAGCTATGTATTCTTGTACAGGTTACTTGTTTTCTCTGATTCTTGAGCTCTTCTGGAAAATCAGGATTGAATTTTAGTCTTTCCTGGACTGTTTTTTTTATTACTTTCTGCTTTATAACAAATTGAATCAGTTATACATATACATCTGTTCCCATATCCCTTCCCTGACTTTTAAAATAAGTCCAAAACTTAATGTTGCATCCAATGTAAAAGTGCCAACTTTTTGTTCTATCAAGTAAGGACAATAAAAGATAGTCATATTTATAGCCAACATTTCATATAAGACAGGAAATTTTAAACCCTTAAATAAGACGACATAATATCAAATCAAGAATAGCCTTTTCATTTGAAGAAACTTAGTTTCAGGGACACCTCCTTACATTATCCTTATTTTCTCATTGAACAATGGACCAGTGAAAACTTTGTCCCAGGCTGGTCTCCATCCATATATGGCATCTGAGAATCACTGAAACTGTGCTCACTTCTAGTGCTAATCACCCTATGATTCTAAATCTTGAGGTCCTTTCTAAGATCATACCTTCAAGTATGATCTTGAAGGTATGATGAAATATCATTCAATCAACTTGAGCCCCAATGTTTTGCTGATGAACAATGATAGCTGTTACTCTACCTGAAAAGGCAGCTTTGAGAAGGAAACAAGTAAAAAAGAACTTTTTCATTTGTACAATAAACCTATCTCTAAAAAGTTTCATACAAATTCATTTTTTTGGTATACCAATCATAATTTAAAGGTGCCACAGGAATTTTTATTCAAATTGATCTTATAGGAACCTTTTATTAAAAAGGAAAGATTATATTTATCAAGTAAATAATAACTTATTAATATGTCTTCTGTGTACATCTGCACTTTTTCTTATTGGGGTTACTTAGACAAGGCCTAAATGTATCGTAGAAGATAATCTGACAAAGACCAGTACAGTACTATGAAATTCTTTACACTGAGGATCTAATTATATTTCCCATGAGCAGATACCTCTTCTATAAATCTTCCCCAAAACAATAAGCATTCCAAAATATTGGGGAAAGCACAGGAGATAACTTTTTAGTAGCTATGTTAAAATCATAGCTAATATACATTGAGTATGTACTTCGTATCAAGTGCTTTATAAATATCACCTCATTTAATCCTCAAAACACTCCTATGAAGTAGATTCTGTTATTATCCCCATTTCTCAGATGACAAAATTGAGGCACAGAGAGGGTAAACAACTAACGTAAAGTTTAGGCATCTAGGGAGTGGTGGAGCCAGATTAAAAACCAGACACTCTGACTCCAGAGGGGCGTTTTATCTATTCTGCTCTTCAGCTGGAAGGGCGTCTCCATGTGGAGCACTGGTGGAATTATCCCCCGGAAATGATTTCATAAAGTTACTGTCACTGCTTGTCACCAACCCCCACAGAGCAGTGAACATAGCAATGTAGTCACATTCACCTGCCTTTCCCAATTTGTGAAACTAGGTTAGTGGTTCTCAAACTCCAGTGCACAAAAGTCACCTGAGGCACTTGCTAAAAATGCAAATATCCAGGTCCCATCCCCAGAACTTTGGATTTACTCTGGCTTCGGTGAATTGAAATGGTTTGTGGCAATTCCACAAACCAGTAAGGGCCCATGTTTGATTCCTAGGGCTCCCTTTCCCCCTGTGGTGATGACTAACATTCCAGAATGGTAGAGTCCATGTCAGTTGCACTCATTCATTCAACTAGCTAATTTTTAAAGACACCCCCAGCTTGTTTCAGTGTAGACGTTCCTTTGACCTCACTCAGAGACACGCTGAATGACATGATGTCGAAGTTTCCTTCTAGCTCCAGCTCTTTGAATTTACTCTTATAAGTAATGTCTCAACCTTATGTTCTCTGTAATTGTCACAATAGTGGGGTTTGCCTATATACTATAAATAGAGTGCTCTACACACACTGGCAATGAATAAGAAGATATAACTACTTCTTATCTCTATCTCTCATCCACCCATTCATTCATTCATTCATCATATATCTATTGCTCAACCAGTATGTGCCAATTGGTGTACTAAGTGCTGGGAATTCAACAGTGAATGAAACAGATGACATTCCTGCCCACGTGGACCTGACAGTCTAAAGGGAAAGATCTGCATTAAAGAGTTGTTAGACATAAGAAGGAAATGAAGGTTGCAAAGGGGCACATAAGAGGGGACATGTGTGTATTAATCAGGTTAAGTTAGATGTGCTGCAGTCACAAAGTAAGTGCCAAAACTCAACATGACAAAGGTGTCTGTCTCACCTGTGCTCCGTATTCAACATAAGGATCTGCATCTACCTGCTCATCACAGGCTCAGACTGATGGACATTCTACCATCTGGGATGCTACTTATCAGCCCAGAGAAGAAGGGAGAAGGAGAATCAGACGTGAATGAGACACAGCTCATGGAATTGCAACCTGTCTTTTCCACTCTCCAGTCATTGGCCAGAAAATATCACATGACTCTGCCTAACTCTAAAGGGCTAGGGAATACAGGGATATTTGGCAAGATTTATTCTGAGTCTCTGCCCAGTAATCTAGTCTAGAGACTTCTAGAGAAGTCTCTCCTCAAGAAGGCAAGTTTACAATAAGATTTGAAGGATAATGGCAGCGTGGGGGAGGATGATTAGAGGAAAAGGCACTTCCAGCAGAAGGGACCATATATGTCAAGTCCTGGAGGCAAGAGAGAGCATGGCAGCTGTGAAATGCAGGGTGGCTAGATGGTAGAGATGAAAGCAAAGGCTAAGGAGGGTGTGTAATTTGTTGCTTTATCCTAAGGGAGATAGAAAGTCATTGGAAGGGTTTTTAATTTGAAATCTACTTTTTTAAATAATAATTTTAGATAATCAAGTCAAACTTTGTCGGTAACCTCTTAGTTAAAGTAACTACAAATGGTGTCTATTTTTAAAAAAAAAAAAAACTTAAAGAGCAGCCATTATAAAATGCTTCTGGCAGTAAAATATGACTCCTATTCATAATTTCCTAACAGTATTAATGAAGTGATAATCTGTTAATTACCAAATACTCATCACTAAAACAGGTTTTTTTTTCCATCTAGGCTGCCCACTAGAATCCCCCGGGAAGTCCTTAAGATTCCCAATGCCCAATTAAGACAGAAGTCCTGGGAGTGGGACCCAGGCATCGGTATGTTTAAAACTCCCAAGGTGGGCTTCCCTGGTGGCGCAGTGGTTGAAAGTCTGCCTGCCGATGCAGGGGACGTGGGTTCGTGCCCTGGTCCGGGAAGATCCCACATGCCACTGAGCAGCTGGGCCCGTGAGCCATGGCCGCTGAGCCTGCGCATCCAGAGCCTGTGCTCCGCAACGGGAGAGGCCGCAACAGTGAGAGGCCCCGCAAAAAAAAAACAAAAACAAAAACAAAACAAACAAACAAACTCCCAAGGTGATTCTAACGTGCAGGAAAGGTTGAGAAGGACCACTGACCACTTTCAGGAACAGTGACTCTCAGAGAGACCCTGAAGTGTAGGAACACATATGGGAGTAACCTGGGGACTCTTTGGAACTACCCCTCCCTCAGACTCTGTTAAGCCTCTCTCCTTTGAGGAGGAAGTACCCACTGGGAATAAGCACAGCGGGGAGTGGAAGGCACTGTTTTTAATGGGATCATGTTATAGGTCTCAGATGTGTTGGAGGTGTCAAAAAGTTGAGAATTGATCTAGAGTGGCAGTGTCAAACAGAACTTTCCATGATGCTGGGAATGTTCTATAACCTACATGGTCCAGTATACTCACCACCAGCCATACGTGACAACTGAGCCCTTCAAATGTGACCCAGGAACTGGATTTTTAAATTTTATTTACAATTTTCGTTTCAGTTTAATTAAAATTTTTCATTTCATTTCATTAACTAAATTAAAATTTTCATTTTAATTTAATTTAAAGTTAATTTAAATTTTCATTTTAATTTAATTAAATTTTTTCTTTTTCATTAAGTTAAAATGGAAACAACAAATGTGCCCAGCAGTGAGTAGATGCTGTAGCACAGATCTAGAGCCTTACCCTAAAACAATTATCCTAATTACACCTCACAAATACCACTCATGCGTGAGTCTACTACTTAAGAATATTACGTGTCAGATTCATCCTTTTTCTGTAAAAAATTCCACCTTTGAACCAAGGCATATGAGTAGATGTTTTGGATGGTTTGTTCTGTGAAACTCACATCCTAATATGAACCAGCAATTACTTTCAGGTTGACAGTCACATGATATTGAGCTACCTGGAAGTTTCAAGTTCATCTACTCTAGGAATATCTAAGGGAACCATGCAGGTAAAATAAACGAGTGAAGCATGTCATTTGCATATTAAACCCATAGAAATAGTGCTTCTTTTCACAAAGAAATACTCTCTCTGTCATCTTTCTTGAATCATGGGTCTCTCTGTCTTGCTGTCCTGGTCCCACGTCCTCTTCTAACCTAATATTTCCATCTGTAGCTTTAGATCCTCATCTCCAGAAGAGTAAACTTTGATGAAGGTCACAGCCTCTAAGGTAGGAGAGGTCAGTATTTGGCTAAGGTCAGAAACATAACAGCAGATAGAATTTTAAGGCTGGAATAGATCTTTGAGGTCAGCAATTCTAAGGGCTTTGGAAAAGCCACTTAACTTCATCATATTGCAGTTTTCTCCTCTATAAAATGGGGCTATTTGTCTCTACCAAATTCACCCAAGGTCATAACATTAGCTGCTGCCAGATCCAAAGCTAGGACCCCAAGGAGCTCTACAAGTTTCCTTTATAGTAAACTCTTACCCAAGCTTCCTGCAATGAGCCAATAAAATCAGATATGTGGACATGCTTTAAATTTCTGTACTAATATATATTAGTGTAGAACAATAAATTTCTATACTAATACTGATTGCTATTGTTATTCATTATATTAAACATGACACAGAAATCCATAACATGTTCCTAAGTAGAATAAAAAATAAGTTCAGAACGTTTTTAAATTATAATTTCGCTATTCCAAGCTCTGCCGGCTTATAACTGTCATATAAGTTAGTTACCTCAGTTAGGAATTATTTTTAGCAGCTAATAACAGAAACTGGATATAACAGTGACTTCAACAACAGAGGGGATTATTATTTGCTCCTGAAAATGAAATCTGTAGGTGTAGAGTCCATGACTGGTACGGAGGCCAACAACACAGTATTAGTTCAGTCAACAACTGGATAATCCCAAAAGAAAATTTGGATTTCCCATCTTCCAAGGGGGAAACTGTTTGGGATTTTTAGATGGCAATTTTTCTAATTTCTTAGAAGTCATAAGATCCTGTCTCTACCTGGCATGCCATTTTGAGAACTTCTGCTTTCTGGACACAGTATTCTATAATGGTGCCTACGAGTAACAGAGAAAGATTATACTATGTCCCATAAACAATATAACCATAATCAAACCATTTATATACAATCCAACATCATTGCATATAAATTTTTTATAATATTTCTGATTGCCTGATAATAAGTTTCTAGAAGTGAAATACAGACTCTAGACACATATGGGTAAAATGTCCTTCAGAAAGGTTGGAACCACTTCTATTATCACTAGCAGGGGATGAGAGCTTTTCTCACCACAAAATCACCAGAGGTGAGAATATTCTACTTTTTCCTCCAAAGGTAGGGAGTAAGGGAAAATAAGGCATGTATAAATAGCACTGAACTGTTGTTTTATTTTTTACCATTTGAGTCATGATTAGGCAGTCATGAAATGCAGTTCAATGAGTGTGATGACCTTACAATGGAGGTTGTTGTAGGAACAGCTCCACTTGGGATGCCGGCTGCCATCAATGAGACAAGAAAGTCATTGAGATCAAGATGGTTCATCGAAGGACAGCCTGATTGTATAAATGAGTTCTCAAACATGTGTGTTCTTAAAAACCTTGCCTAACTCATTTTGATACCCTCACCCCTTCTCTCAGTACGTACACACACACACACACACACACCATCCACAACATCCTTTAGGAAACATTGGATAAAAAGTTAAGTTGTTGCTACCCAGTTATTTTGAGCAGTTTCAGATTTGCTTAAGAAAGATCAATAATGTACTAAGTTATTACAATTAGAATTTATCTAATTTTTGAGATCAAACTTGCAGATTAGCTGACTATAGTCGATAAAACTGCCCCAACTGCCCAGTTGCTTTGGGACTTCTGGAATGAATGTGCACATCTAAAATTAATACAACTATTTCCAACATAGAGGCATGGCTTTAAACAATATTTACATTTTACCATGATCACATGAATGTATTTGAGAGAAGCATAGGACTAGTATAATGGTTTGTGATTGGGTAAAGTGATTTAAGCAATATTTTTAGGAGAAGTTGAACTTTAATCAGTAATTTAAAGAAATGGAGAAACGACATTTGGACCACGTTGGGAAGATCTTAAAACATAAATCTGAGATGACTGGGGATGAGGAAAGGGGGACAAATATGTGAAGGAGGGCCAAATCGAGCAGAGGTAAGCGGGTGACAAGAAGGCAAAGAAATGGCATAGGACCCCTTCAAACAGGAAAATCCAGTTCAAGAGCTTTAACAGCAACAGAGGAAGATTGATTTGATTAGAGCCATGAAGAGTTACTGGAGGGTTAAGTCACTGAATACCTTGATCCCAGTGCCAGGCACAAGAAATTATTTTGAGCCATGTGCAGAATAATTTAGAGTGGATAGAGACAGTGTGTTGGAGTTGACAAAGAAGAATATTCTGGTAATCTGAGAAGTAAACCGGGAACTGGGCACAGTAGAGACACAGGGAGGAACTGGAAAACTCCAGGTGTGTCAGCAAAGGGCACAGGAAATATCACAGCAGTTCACAGGATGGGTCCGCTGGGGGCAGCGTTTGGTGCTGGCAATGGCACCAACATGGTGGTGGCCCTCTTTGCACATGGCAGTTGCTACCAGTGCACCCAGAAAACATTAGTAATTTACATCCTTCTCGCCTTCATAAGTGCATTAGGGTTCTCTCCTGTCTCAATGTCTCCAAACCCTTCTTGAGCCTATTTCTATCTTCAGCAGGCATGGTTTCTTAGTGGAAGTAGTTGCTTTTTGCAGGTGACTGTCGGTGACCAAGGACAGATAGAAAGGCACTGAAGATGGCCCTGAAGTTTTGGGTCACTGGATAATAAAGACAGTGTAGAAAGCAAAAGCAGTAGGGGAAAATTCCAGCAGTTGAAGAATAGGAAACGGAACCGTGGCTACACAGCCACAGAATGCAGGTCAGCAATAGTTATTGCGTTATAATGGAGGGGGCTGGAACAGAGTTCCATTTGAAATGCAGCAAGAGCAGTCCTACAAAATGAATTGCATTAATATGAACGGAACTGAAATCAAGAAGGTACAACAGAGGGCAACCAGAATGATACAAGGACTCAGGGAACTTAATTATTTACAAAGGTTGGAAACATAGTTGCTCTACTTTCCTCTGTAAAAAAGAAAGAGGGCTTCCCTGGTGGTGCAATGGTTGAGAGTCCGCCTGCCGATGCAGGGGACACGGGTTCGTGCCCCGGTCCGGGAAGATCCCACATGCCGCAGAGCGGCTGGGCCCGTGAGCCATGACCACTGAGCCTGCGCATCCGGAGCCTGTGCTCCGCAACGGGAGAGGCCACAACAGTGAGAGGCCCACGTACCGCAAAAAAAAAAAAAAAAGAAAATTAAAAAAAAAAAGAAAAAGAAAGAAAAAGAAAATGTAAAGGGAATTCACTAAGAACGTCCTCAATTCCAAGCTAACAGGATAGAGGGAAATTTGCAAGGACAAAATGCCAAAAACAAAGAAAAAAAAAGAGGCTTGTACTTAAGCCCAGAAAGAATATGGTATTAAATAAGTTTTAGTGGGATTCCTTTACAAAGACAGGGGTAAGTTTACAATACAAACTACTATGCAAGTTCAGGTTGCTAATATATGTGTACTGTACATATGCATATGTGTCTTTATACAAATACTATATATTTTAAGGAGATAAGCATTACAAAGGAAAGTAATTATGGGGTGGAACAATTGCAGATTCAACCAGACTTACAGAGATTTCCTGTTCTAAAATTTCCTGTGTTCCATAGCCTTTCCATGTAATTTTCAACGTTTTGAGTGCCCACTGGCAGTACAGACTAAACACTAAAACTAGAATGATATTCAAGTGAAACTTACAGGAAGTAAATCCGATCTTGAGCTCTCAAAACACGACTTATAATACAGTATATTGACACTCAGTCAAGCCAAGGAACCTCTGAAGAATACCTTCAGAGAAGGAAACCAAAGAGACACTGAAAATTCCTATTACCTCAGCCACCAGGTACCAAACCCACATCAAACTCACAATGGACTCTGAGATTTTCAATCTATGTTGTATATTGTACAGAAATAAGTATTTATTAAATGATTATCATACACTCTGCAATCTATTTTGAAACATGAAATAAAACAGAAATGTAAGGCTTGGTCCTTTTTTCCAAGAAGTTAATACTAAGCTTGCCTTGTTCACAGCTGAATCCCCAGGACTGAGCACTTTCTTTGGTATTTAATAGATGCTCAATAAACTGGGGGGTTATAAGGGACAATGTCAGCTGTTTATGGAGAACCTACTGAGGGATAGGCTTTTTGGATACATTCTTGCATTTAATCTTCATGAAGACCCTGTGAAGTAGGTAGCTTAATCCCTATTTAATGGAGGCACAAAGATGCTAAGTACATCATGTAAGGGCACACAGTGTGTAACTAGCAGAGACAGTGCACAAGCCCAGACCTATGCACTGCACTTCCCTCGAAGCCACAATGTGTCCTATAATCTACTTGTGAAAACGAGATAAATGCATGTAAAACAACAGTAAGTTATGCAAAATACTTTTAAGTTAGGGGATATGGCCTAGACGTCACATGTTAGATTCTGAGATAATGAAGCCCAGAGTGATTAGGGACATCTTAGAAATGGGACCATGGAAAAGACCTTGAACAATGAGAAGATTGGAGGGAAAGGTCACCCCAAACCAGTTGTGTAGTGAGCTCGTGGAAAAGGTTAATAGTTGTCAGATTAGGCTGGGAACATCTGAATTTGGGTTGAAAAGAGCAACTGGTATAGGAAACTGGTTTGTATATCTCCCTCATGATAATCCCTTTGTGATGGGAAGAGGGAAAATGTTTAAAAACACTGAATCAGACTTTTGGAGGGAAAGTTGATATAACACAGTAAGGAGAAGGCAAAGTTTTATACCGTTTCTTTCCACTTCTGCCTAAGATTTCAGCTGATCCACGTCAAAGAAGGAGTGGTAATTTCAAAATTCATAGCAGTGTTTGGGGCTGCTAAAACTATGCTGTCCAAGACAGTAGGCACTGGTCGTATAAGGCTGTGGAGCATGTGAAATGTGGTTGGACCAAATGGAGGTGTGCTGTAAGTGTAAAATATGCACCAATTTTGAAGACTTAGTATGAAAAAAAGAATATAAAATATTCCATTAATTTTATACTGGTTGCATGTTGATAGTATTTTGGATGTATTGGGCTAACTACAATATATTGTGATGATTAATTTCACTTGTTTCTTTTTAGTTTTTTAATGTGACTACCAGAAAATTTTTAATTGCGTATATGGCTTGTATTATATTACTATTGGTCATGTATTAGTTTCCAGGGCTGCCATAATGAAGTACAGCAGACAGGGTGGTTTAACAGCAGAAATTTTGTAGGCTGGAAGTTCAAGATCAAGGTGTCAGGATTGGTTTCTTCTGAGGCCTCTCCCCTTGTCAGGAAGATGGCTATCTTCTCTCTGTGTCTTCACGTGGTCTTCTCTGTGTGTGTCTGTGTCCCGACTTCCTCTTCTTATAAGGACAGCAGCCATATGGATTAAGTTCCACCCTAGTGACCTCATTTAACCTTAATTACCTCTTTAAAGACTCTGTCTCCAAATACATCCGTACCTTGGGGAATTAGTTCCAAAATACCAAAATCCATGGATGCTCAAGTCCCTTATATAAAATGACATAGTATATGCATATATCCTATGCACATCCTCCCATATAATTTAAACCAACTTTAGATAACTTGTAATACTTAATACAATGTAAATTCTATGTAAATAGTAAACACAATGTAAATGCTATGTAAATAGTTGCCAGCACAATAAATTCAAGTTTGGTTTTGGGGAACTTTCTGGAATTTTTCTTTTTCCAAATTTATTTGATCCACAGTTGGATGAAGCCACAGATGCAGACCGGCAAATGTGAAGGGCAGACTGTCCAGTCACATTCTGAGGTGCTGGGGATTAGGACTTTAACACAGGCATTTGGGGGAGAAACAATTCAGCCCATAACAGGTCAACTCCATGCTAAAAGAGGAGGGCTGGAGAAGATGTTCTTTGATTGAACAGGATACATTCTGAAGTGTTTTTAAATGTGCCTTAATGTGGATCCGAAGCAAAAACCAAGAAGGAGCAGAATTCTTTAGTAGGTTGAACAAAATGTGGAGGGCAAAGCAGAGAAAGAGGAGAAAAGATAGATGGAGTGAGCCAGGGACAGAGGAGGAGGAGGGGAGATGGCCAACAACGTCACTGGAGTGATATATATATATATATATATATATATATATATTTTAGGAAGTTCCCAGTGATAATATCTGTGTGGCAAGAACTCCAGGGGAATTTAAAGAACAGGAATGTTATCTAATATTTAATTTAGTGTGTCTGCTTTCCCAGGACTGTTGTCAGGAAGCCTTTTTAGGACTAGCCGGACTATAGCAACTGCTGTAGCAGCCAAAGCAGCAAAACACAAAAAAACCAAAGCCAAAGGGATGCTGTACAACAGAGTTAGAAGACCAGCCACAGAAGGCAAAATGTGAAGGAAATCAAGACTCCAATTAGTAAAGGAATGGGAGACCACTGGTGACTAGAAGAAAGGTGAGTCCACTGGGACTCTCCAGAGACATTGAGATGGAGCTTGTGAAGGGAGTGAGTTCATGGTCTCCTAACTTATATGGAACGGGGGCTCAAACCCTCTTATTTTAGTATTAAAGAGGGCATAAGGCCACAAGGCTGGAGTATTTGGGGATGCCCTGATTTGAGTCCTACCTGAGTAAAATTTACCATAGGTTTGTAAATGGTTTTCTATATCACCTCATTTATATACATCATCTCATCTGATTTTCAGCACAAACATGTAAAGCAGAGAACTACACTGCACCACTTATCATTCCCATTTTATGGATAAGAAAACTGAGGCTCATAGGACTTGCATGATTTTGGAACTAAAACACCAGACATATTCAGTACTATTTCAGCTCTGCCACAGCCCTCTTCCATCCTGACCACAAACAACACACACACACACACACACACACACACACACACACACACACCTTTACATGTGTGGACTGGACTCCCAAAACTCAGGCTTACGTTAGAATCTCTCACTATCCACTCTTTCCCCTTATAAATTACCATATTATCCAATTCCAAACACTTCCAGTGGAGTAACAAAATGCATGCCAGGAAATTGTCCAGGAAATTCATGTCAAATTGAAAAATATGTTTAAAAAAGACCAGCTATATGTGACTTACAGGTTATTTGAGCAGAGGCATGGCTTCAACTGGGTGAATTATCTCAGCACCTCAGATCTGTTGTCTTTTTTGTGAGGATTTTTCCCAGCTTTGAAGAAAGAAGATTAATTGGTTTAAAGTGTGTCAAGAAGTAGAGAGGTTATCTTAAACTTTTTCTTCCTCTATCAGCATGAAAATGAAAATGTATGAAATGGGGGAAGGGGACCTTTTATTCAGTGAGAGACAAAAAAATTTTAGTAAGTATAGCTTTTGATTTTTATTTATGTACATCACGTTCTCCCCAATATGACTCATCCATAAATCTCTCCCTGTTCCAAGGAATGGTGCTACAAAGTATATGTGGAGGTGATGTAGCAAACTAACTTATTTTTACGTTTTTTATGGTTGTTTGATTTTCTTCGTTAGGGTTTTTTTTTAATTTGTAACTTACACATGATCACAAGAATAGTGTGCTGACACTATTTTCAGAACAATCACAACCAAAGAAATGCTTATAATACACATTTTTTCTCACTGGCCAAGTTAGCCAAATGTTCAGTGATTTGGTTGAAGAGAAAAGTTTTAGAAAAATTCTACAAAAAAAAAAGTCACATGTTTCCTTCTACACCAAAGGCAGTTTCCACAGGTCTCCAGAAGAAAAGTTGGGGACACTTCTGAAGATTTCCCTTCATCTCTCTCTAGTTCTTGCTATTCAAACTGTGATCACAGGCCAGCAGCATCAACATCATGCAGGAGCTTGTTATAAGTGCAGGTTCCTGGATCACATGAGACCTACTGATTCCAAACTGGTGCTTTAAAACATCCCCAGCTGCTCCCTATACAGGAAAATTTGGGAAGCACTACTCTTGATAGTTCTCAGTTTTAACACCTAAATTGTAAGCCCCCAACACTACAGTGACATTTGGGGGTTGAAAATCATAGAAAGACTCTTCTGTAAGAACTTCAGAACCCAGATAGCAAATGTCTGTGACCCACCCCAACACGGGGTGGAATCATGTCAGTCTGAAAGATAACATGTCTTCCTACTTCGAGTGCTGGTGGAAATTCCACTGCAGGCTCCCAAACTATGCTTCAGGGACAGTCCCCATGTAACCAAATAGATTGCCTGGCATTGCAACCCAAAGCTATAGAAGACTTCTCACCGGCCATTACTGCCTTTGTGGAAAGGAGTGTGAGAAAGATGTGGAGGTCTCGGAATAGAGACAGGAGAGAAGGGGCATAGAAACAGAAAGAGAGAGCAGCTTGGGTGCCCTGGGCAGCCAAGGATGGATCATAACCCATTAGAAAGGGGAGACCAGGACAAAGCAAGAGGAGTGAAGATGCCTTTCTGAGGTTAATGGAACCACACAGGGACCCCCACTCCCCGGCCCAAGTCTGACAACATCAGGTCCTGAAGAATAGACAGCTTTCTTGGCTTTCCTAGAGGAGTCACCAGCCCACCTTGCAAAATCCTGCCATTTCCTGACAGCTTTTAGGGCCAAAGGACTTGCCCTCAGGCCATGAGTCCCATCAACATTTACCCACTAATTCCAAAGTGGCAATTGGGAAAACAAAAGATCCAATTGCCTGTAATCAATGAATTTGGTAAAGTAGCAGGATATAAAATGAATGCACAGAAATCTCTTGCATTCCTATACACTAATGATGAAAAATCTGAAAGTGAAATTAAGAAAATACTCCCATTTACCATTGCAACAAAAAGAATAAAATACCTAGGAATAAACCTACCTAAAGAGACAAAAGACCTGTATACAGAAAATTATAAGGCACTGATGAAAGAAATTAAAGATGATACAAATAGATGGAGAGATATACCATGTTCTTGGATTGGAAGAATCAACACTGTGAAAATGACTATACTACCCAAAGCAGTCTACATATTCAATGCAACCCCTATCAAACTACCACTGGCATTTTTCACAGAACTAGAGCAAAAAAATTCACAATTTGTATGGAAACACAAAAGATCCCGAATAGCCAAAGCAGCCTTGAGAAAGAAAAACAGAGCTGGAGGAATCAGGCTCCTGGACCTCAGACTATACTACAAAGCTACAGTAATCACGACAGTATGGTACTAGTGCAAAAACAGAAATATAGATCAATGGAACAGGATAGAAAGCCCAGAGATTAAACCACGCACATATGGTCACCTTATCTTTGATAAAGGAGGCAAGAATATACAGTGGAGAAAAGAGAGCCTCTTTAATAAGTGGTGCTGGGAAAACTGGACAGCTACATGTAAAAGAATGAAATTAGAACATTCCCTAATGCCATACACAAAAATAAACTCAAAATGGATTAAAGACCTAAATGTAAGGCCAGACACTATAAAACTCTTACAGGAAAACATAGGCAGAACACTCTATGACATACATCACAGCAAGATCCTTTTGACCCACCTCCTAGAGAAATGGAAATTAAAACAAAAATAAACAAATGGGACCTAATGAAACGTAAAAGCTTTTGCACAGCAAAGGAAACCATAAACAAGATGAAAAGACAAACCTCAGTATGGGAGAAAATATTTGCAAATGAAGCAACTGACAAAGGATTAATCTCCAAAATTTACAAGCAGTTCATGAACCTCAATATCAAAAAAACAAACCACCCAATCCAAAAATGGGCAGAAGAACTAAAGAGACATTTCTCCAAAGAAGATATACAGAAAGCCAGAAAACACATGAAAGGATGCTAAACATCAGTAATCATTAGAGAAATGCAAATCAAAACTACAATGAGGTATCACCTCACACCAGTTAGAATGGCCATCATCAAAAAATCTACAAAGAATAAATGCTGGAGAGGGTGTGGAGAAAAGGGAACCCTCTTGCACTGTTGGTGGGAATGTAAATTGATAGAGCCACTATGGAGGACAGTATGGAGGTTCCTTAAAAAACTAAAACTAGAACTACCATATGACCCAGCAATCCCACTACTGGGCGTTTACCCTGAGAAAACCATAATTCAAAAAGAGTCATGTACCACAATGTTCGTTGCAGCTCTATTTACAATAGCCAGGACATGGAAGCAACCTAAGTGTCTATCAACAGATGAATGGATAAAGAAGATGTGGCACATATATAAAATGAAATATTACTCAGTCATAAAAAGAAATGAAATTGAGTTATTTGTAGTGACGTGGATGGACCTAGAGCCTGTCATACAGAGTGAAGTAAGTCAGAAAGAGAAAAACAAATACCATATGCTAACACATATATGTGGAATCTAAAAAAAAAAAAAGTTGGTCGTGAAAAGCCTAGGGGCAAGACAGGAATTAAGATACAGACCTACTAGAGAATGGACTTGAGGACACAGGAAGGAGGAAGGGTAAGCTGGGACAAAGTGAGAGAGTGGCATGGACATATATACACTACCAAATGTAAAATAGATAGCTAGTGGGAAGCAGCCACATAGCACAGGGAGATCAGCTCGGTGCTTTGTGACCGGCTATAAGGGTGAGACAGGGAGGGTGGGAGGGAGGGAGATGCAAGAGAGAAGAGATATGGGGTATATGTGTATGTATAACTGATTCACTTTGTTATAAAGCAGAAACTAACACACCATTGTAAAGCAATTATACCCCAATAAAAATGTTAAAAAAAAGATCCAATTGCCTGATCTAGTTCAAAAATAATAATAATAATCTAAAGGTCTTTAACCTGTTAACAAGGTACTTATAAACCCAGAGCTTGCCATTATTGGAAGAAATTATGCTGGGTCAGAACTGAGACTACAGATTGATTGATTATTTTAATTTAATATTTGTTCATGGGGAGGCTGGCTTCTTTACTGTGGTGACACCTGCTAGTGCCATAATAGTTACAAGTCCTGTTGGAGTAGCTTTATGGAAAAGGCTTATTTCTACTATAAATACTGGTTGGGGTGAGTGGTTAATATCCCAACAGTTTCCTGTTATACTCAGCTCGATCATGTCTGGCCCATATTGTTAATTCACACAAATCTATTTGTGTGCACACACACACACACACACATAAATAAATGTTCTGCCAAAATAACATCACTAATTAAGTTGTGGAGGAAATATCCAACTTAATTCTTAATCACTAAGTTCAGATCAAGAATCTGAACAAACAAGTTGCTTAATGCTCATGTTTTGAACCTAACTCAGTTCTAAAATCTCAATTATTAAAACTATATTGTAAAAGTGTATACATTTGATTGATACAAAACTATTTATCTCAAACAACTCAGCACATAGATTTCCATTTACTCAAGGACAATGAAAGAATATTATTACAGAGTTCACTGTTCAATCAGTCAAGAAATAATTGTTAAGCACTTACTATGTATGCTTTACTTATTCATATGAATGTGTGAATTACTATTCATACTTGGAATTCCCAAACTCAAATACATACTGAACAATATTTATATATACTACTCAACAGTAGTAGTAAGTGTAGATTCTATTTCCCTAGATCAATAGCTCGAAATGGGTTTTGCCTTTGGAAGGGAGGGTTTCCATCCTGCACAGAGCAATCTAGGGGTTGAGAAAACAGGCATGAAGTAAGATACATGTAGATCCCAGCCCCTTTCTTGATAACAGCCTCTTTCCAGCTGTGTGACCATGAGCTGCTTTATTAACCTCTCTATATTTCATAGTAACTCATTATCAATCAAGAGTAATAATAGCATCTATCATCGTTGTTGTTGTAAAGATTAAATGAGATAACAGATGGATATCTCCAGGGCAGGGGTAGGGAAAGTACAAAATGACCCTGCAATATCTTGTTATTCCAGAAAATACTGACTTGCTTAAAGAATGATGGATACATGTTGTGGTAGGCAGAATAATGGTCCCCCAAAGATGTCTATATCCTAATCCTCCAACCTCTGTATATGTTATCATACATGGCAAAGGATAATATAAGGTTGCAGATGGAATTGACACTGTTACTCAACTGACTTTAAGAAGTTTATCCTGGATTATCCAGGTGGGCTCAATGTTATATAAAACATCTCTGAAAGTGGAAGAAGGAGGCAAAATAGGAATCAGAGTCAGACAGAGACTTGGAGATGCTAGTTTTTTGGCTGTGAAGATGGATGAATGGGGCCACAAGCCAAAGGATGTGGGCAGCCTCCAGAAGCTAGAAAAGGCAAGGAAATGGAAGGTAGTACCTCCAGAAAGTACTAGTACCTTCAGAAGGTAGTCCTGCAATACCCTCATTTTGGCCCAATAAGGCCAATTTCAAAACTCTGAACTGCATAACTATAAGAGGATAAATTTGTGTTGTTTAAGGCATTAAGTTTGTGGTAATACGGCAGTAGGAAACTAATGCATATGTCAATAAAACAGGATCCAGCTTGTTTTTACACTTAGAGTGAGAATGATAAAGCAACTGTTTATCATTCTGGGTGATTCTGGAGAATCTGGGTGAAGAGAATAAGGAAACTCTATTACTGAATACAGTTTTCACAATATGTCTGAAATTATGTCAAAAGTAAGTTTTAAAAAAGAGAAAAAATGCTTGCATAAGGAAGAATCAGATCTCTAGCATTCCTCCCATACTCCATTTAACCAGACAACTAACTGTCCCCCTCTGACCTCAGAAAGAGATTGGAGTTTCAGTCTCTTAAGTGGCTCTGTCTTGGGATCACTAGGCAAACAGAGGGAGGAGGAGAGTCCTGGTACTGGAGACTAGAGTTTAGGATAAATTCTACCTCTCCATGACCTATTCCTTGGAACCTGAATATGTCAAGTTACATGATAAAGAGAAATTGAAGTTGCTAACTAGCCAACCCTAAAATAGAGAGATTATTCTGGATTATCCATGTGGGCCCAATGTCATCACAAGGATCCTTAAAAGAAGAGAACAGAGGCGAAGAGGAAAGTCAGAGGGAAATGTGACTATGAAAGCAGGTGAGGGATATCAAGGGCTCAACCTGTGATTGTTGGCTTTGAAGATGGAGGAGGGGTCATGACCTAGAGAATGCAGGCAGCGTCTAGAAACTGGAAAAGCCAAAAAAACAGATTCTCCTCTAGAGCTTCCAGAGGGGAAGGCAGCCCTGTCAACACAATGACTATAGCCCAGTGAGACCCGTGTTGGACTTCTACCTGCAGAGTTGTAAGGTAATATCTTTGTATTGTCTTATGACTTGCATTTGTGGTAATTTGTTAGGGTATCAATAGGAAACAAATACATACAGAGCTTCAAATTGGCTTTATATAGTCTTCATCTTAAATGTAAATCTAGGGGGCTTCCCTGGTGGCACAGTGGTTGGGAGTTCGCCTGCTGATGTGGTGGACGCGAGTTTGTGCCCTGGTCCAGGAGAGTCCCACATGCCACGGTGAGCCTGGGCCTGTGGGCCATGGCCATTGAGCCTGCGTGTCCGGAGCCTGTGCTTCGCAATGGGAGAGGCCACAACAGTGAGAGGCCCACATACCGCAAAAAAAAAAAAAAAAAAAAAAAGTAAATCTATACCTAAAAATCATCAAACATTTGAGAAGTGCTTCTAATATGAAGGACAAAAATGGAAACAAACAAACAACAGAAGACATTGGAGAAGTGCTTCGAACATGAAGGAGAAAGATGGAAACAAACAAATAATGAAGAAACACAAACAATGCAGAAGGCAATACTGTTTGCAGAAAAATAAGTGGAGGTATTAACAGCCATGAAATAAGGGCAGGGTGCTATTTATTAATTTATCTGATAGTTACACAGAACTCAGTATATGTCAAGCAATACAAAACACTAAGTGCTCTACAAATATTAAACCATTTAATCATCGTAACAACCTTATGAGGTAGGTTCTGTTATCCTTAGTTTACAGATGAGAAAACAGGCACAGAGAGGTTGAGTAATTTGACCAAGATCATACAGCAGAGCTGGGTTATGAACATAGGTAGCTTGATTCCAGAGCCCACACAAGAATATTTGTGAATCAAGAATATAATAGCAGAAACTGAAAAAAAGTACTGAAAAGGTTGAAATTTATAGTTGAGGCAATATTTTAGGAAGGAGAAAAATATATAAAGAGGTCAAAAATAGGAAAAAAAATGTAAGAAATGCAGGAAGTTCAACATCCAATAATTTCAGAAAATGAGAACAGAGAAGGGAGATGGGAAGAAATTATTAAAGAAACCATTGGACTCTGTGACAAGAATTTGAATCTTTTTTACTCTTGTAATTTGGTATCACTGACATGTTGAGCATGAAAGTATCCTAAAGTATGTTTCTTACCTCACTGGTGATAGTAGTTGCTAATGCTATTTGCTTAGTTGATATACAACCTGCTTAATGTTTCAGATTTTACCTAAAATAATAAACACATTAACCAAAAACAAAAAAAAGAAACCATTGGAGAAATTTTTCAGAAGAGCAAGATATAAATTTCAAGATTGACAGGGACTATAGAGTATCCAGCACAATAAATTTAAAAAATTATTATGTAGTGCTATGGACTATTACTGTCCTAAAATTCATTTGTTGGAACCTATTTCCCCAGTTTATTTGTATATAGGGCCTTTGGAAGGTGATGAGGTCATGAGGATGGACTCCTCATGCATGGGATTAGTGCTCTTATAAATGGGACCCCAGAGAGCTCCCTCACCCTTCCACCTGTGAGAACACAGTAAGAAAGCAGCTCTCTGTCTATGAATCAGAAAGTGGGTTCTCATCAGACACAGAATCTGCTGGAGACTTGATCATGGACTTAACTTCCAGAACTGTGAGAAATAAATTTCTGTTGTTTATAAACTAACCAGTGTACAATATTTTGTTACAGCAGCCCAAACAGACTAAGAAGTCAGACCACACTGAAATTTCAAGATAGCACATAAAAAGCGGTCCTAAAAACTTTCTGAAGGGAAATAAAATGATCCTATTCAAGGGACTGGCAACAATAGTGACATTGGATTTCTTAATGGCACCACCGAAAGCTAGAAGAAAATAAAGCAATGATGTCAAAACCTCGAGGGAAAATGAGTCTCATACTAGAATTCTATACCCAGCCAAACTACCAGTCAATTATGAGATAGGATAAAGACATCTTAAGATATACAAGGTCTCAAAAACTTTACCTCTCATGCATCCTTTCTCAGGAAGCACATGAGTATGTCACCCAACAAAACAAGGAAATAAAACCGAAAAAGGAAAACGTGGAGACCAAGAAATGAGCAATTCCAAAGGTGATGGTGAAATGAGGTCTCCAATGAGAGTTATGCAGTGACTCATCCATACATGAACAGGAGGACTGAGGGCTCTAGTCTCCAGAGGAACAAAAAATAAGATTAACTCATACCTCTTTCATTGAACTGGAAGGAGTGTTACAACTTTTAGAGCTTGAAGAAAGAATTAGTGATAGTTCTGTAGAAAGCTAAGTTTTTTAAAATGTTAAGAAATTATTAACTCCAAGAAAAATCAAAGGTGCCATAAAAATGTCATCTGTAATATTTATAAGGTCATAGTAAAGCAAATGCTGAAATTGAATTTTTCAAAAGCTTTGACATAACTATAATGAAATGAGGGAGATTTGGGAAAGATGCCATTGGTAAGCTAAATCCTCATCTTCCAAGGTAGGAAGTCAGCAAATAATATTTAAAATGGAAAATTTGAGATATAGAAATATAAGCTTGTTTTAAAATATGGAGGTAAATATCAGAAGAAACAACTAAAATAGTTGAAAGTGGTTGTCTCTGGAGAGGGGGACTTCAAAGATGGGGGAGAGGGTGGAACAAGAAAATAGAATTTCATTATAAGATTTGTAGTACCATTTTTCTTCTTTTTTCTCTTCTTTTTCCCATTCTTTCAATTTATTATACTATGTACAAATATCATGTGGACAAAATTTACACATAAATGCCTTGAACAGGATTTAGCACATAGTATGTGCTCAATGAATATTGGATGTGGTGTTGATGCTGCTGTGACCTTTGTTAAAGTTGTAACACTAAAAGGAGAACCAATCTACATTCTACACAACAGCCCTAACGTAAATTATTTCATACCTTTCTATTTCTCCACTCAAAGATAAAAATGCTTAGTGATTCAACCTCACTAAGCATAATACTCTCTAGGACTATCCACATTGTTGCAAATGGCAGAACTTCATTGTTTTTTATGGCTAAGGAGTATTCCATTGTGTGTGTGTGTGTGTGTGTGTGTGTGTGTGTGTGTGTATATATAGTTTTGTTTTTAATGTTTTAATTTTATTGGAGTATAGTTGATTTACAATGTTATGTTAGTTTCAGGTGTACAGCAAAATGATTCAGTGATTCAAAGTGTATACATATACATATATTCATTATTTTTTTGATTCTTTAATCATATAGGTTATCAGAATATTGGGTAGAGTTCCCTGTGTTACACTGTAGGTCCTTGCTGGTTATCTATCTTATATATAATAGTGTGAGTGTATTCATCCCAAGCTTCTGATTTATCTCTCCCCTTGGCTATTGTTAATAATGCTGCTATGAACTTTGGGGTGCATGTATCTTTTGGAATTAGAGTTTTCATCCTTTTCAGATATATGCCCAGGAGTGGGATTGCTGGATCATATGGTGACAGATGCTATACAGTTTTAATTTCTTTTTGTAAAATTAATGTATAGTTATTGTAAAAAAAATTACAAAGAATAAATGTCACTTGAAATTCTACTCTTTAGGTAGAGATAATCACAATTAACACTTGGTGAACCACTCACTATTATGTAGTAGTATATATAATATTTCTGTGCTTGCTGTTATCTATCCATCTACATAAAATTATATATAAATTGATTATACTATTTATGTTACTCTATAATCTGCTTTTATCAGTCAATAATATGACATGGCCATGTTTCTATGGCCAATAGATGTATATTTATTCAAGAATGCATTGCATAAATATACCATAATTTATATAACCATTCCCCTTTTGATGGACATTTAAGTTGTCCCCATATTTCAATATTATATGCAACATTGCAATGAGCACCCTCATTAATACGATATTAAATTCTTGATGTCTGCAGCCTCTTTTCACCAAATTCAATATTTGGGGTAGAAAGAATCCATTAAATTCAGAAATGGTCACATCATTGCAAAGCTTCATAAAGTAAAATAATTTGAAATGAGCTGCTGTTATTATAAAACCTAGCTCCTGATCTTGGTGTCTCGAAGTTGAATATACTAAAATGTTTTCTTACATAGTTAGTGTCAATTCACATGAGTCTAAAATTCGGTGTCTATGCCAGCACAGATGTCCTTTTAAACTTATTATGCTATTGTCAACCTACAGTACTATGTTTTTAGAACATCTAGAAAATCATTTTCCCATAAATTTCCTTAACATTATAATTTGATAGTTAAATCAGTCATCAATGCTCTGCAGATATAAAATTTAAATATTGAACATAGGGTATAATTCCTACTGCTTGATTTTCAATGTCCACCAATGCAGGGTTGAGTTTGGTAGGAAACAAGAGAAAAATGAAAACTCATATTGTGGTTTGCTCAGTCATTTGGGCAAACAGCCTCTAAAAGTTTATAGAAATTCTTGCACTATGCTTATCATTCTCCAAAAACTTATTTCAATAACAAAGAATTTATTAAGGTCAGTCTATTCATATCCCTCCCTCCCTGTGTATAATATTAGCTTCACTGTGTACACAAACATGAGTTTGAGAGTGTGCCTCTGTAGGTGGATAGTCTTATGGTCTCTGGATGAAATGCACTAAATACAGAAGGTGTAAGGTGCTATTAGTATGTAAAATAGAATCCTAAAATTGTGAAGCAAATTCTACCCCAGGAACACTAGGTACCAAATGGTAAACAAACATAAACAAATGAGCTTTAAATCATTCATTTTTGTTTCCAAGAATATTAAATCCAAGACTTAAAGGCTTCTTATTTCCTTCCCCCTTTTGGAGGCTGTCCTTCCTTGTCTACATTTCTTGATATATGTGGGCCTTCAAACATTCTACAGTCACAAAAATCTCAGGGAAACATTTCACCACTTGACAGACTGTTCTGAACTCTGCTAGCTTCGGGAGCCATGGGGTGCCATCTGTTTACTATGACTCCTTGGGTATCTGGAGGGCGCTTTTCCACTACAGGAATGATACCAAGGGCTCTGCAATGAAAGTGCTCACTCTTGGACTTCCCCAAACAACCAATAGTCTCAAGGACCTTCCTGTTTCCAGGAATCTCAATGGGCCCCCTTTTAGACTCTGTCAGCTGTTATTGGGGAACATGAGGACCAGATAAGAAGGCATCCACAGTTGCCCCTCATTAGACCCTTAAGTCATATTCCTCAGGAAACAGACTCTGACACAGAGATTTAGGTGCAGGGGATGTATTCAGGTGTGTTTTGGTGGGGAGTCAACATCTATGGAAGATTGAAGGAAGCAGAATTGGAAAGAGGGGGAGGTCAGACTTGGATGCAATTGCAGCAGAGACCTCAGCCTACCCCTCAGCGAGCCCCAGAGCTAGGCTAGTTCTTCCAGGGCTTCCCCTGAATTGAAGCAAGGGGACCTGGCTTTTGTACCCTTGCATCAACCAGTCACTGGATATAGGCTGCCCCTGGGAGGGGGTGTAACCTGATGGGAGGGTGCTCTCTTTGGTGATGGCAATTCCTGAATAACGTCTTAACTGTGAGCTACCAGCAGCCACATCCCCCAGCAGCTGGGGGATGAGTCCCTGGATCCTGAGGGGCATTCTGGCAGGGCCCTAAGGCCTCCTCTATACTCTCCCACTCTCAGAAATTCCCTGATGTCCCAGGAAGCCAACTCCATATTCAAAGTTTCAGCCTGAAGAAATGACCACCATCTTTAGACATGGGAGGGGAGTAGGAAGGCAGGTATCACAGAGGGACCCACAAGGTAAAGAGACCCTCAAATGCAGAGGCTCTGCAACTATGGACACAGTTACTATGAAAGTTGCTGCACGAGGTTTTAAAAACCACCCCAGATTA
This sequence comes from Mesoplodon densirostris, assembly GCF_025265405.1. Lineage (NCBI taxonomy): Eukaryota > Metazoa > Chordata > Mammalia > Artiodactyla > Ziphiidae > Mesoplodon > Mesoplodon densirostris. Next base: position 124,582,996 of record NC_082665.1, on the reverse strand, counting down.
AGGAGTATCACAGGGTCTGTGGTGAGGCTGCCCTAAATGAGTAGGATTTTCCTTGGGGTCATGAAATGGGAACCTACAACAGGATATCACCAGCATCATTTATACCTGAGATTTCCTTAAATTTCCATATAGGTGTCCTGTCCATATGCTGGACCCCTCCCCCGATGTCACCAGCAGTATCTATAAATGTCAACAGCTTCCTACTTTTTTCTTCTTGAAAGTGCTCTCTAGACCCTGTATTGTTGAGCAGACTGGAGAAAACAGGGAGTTAATACCCCAGGATAGACCCTCAAATGATGAGGAATGGAAGTTGTTGGATAAATGTCCCAGCCACCTTCCTCTTGGTGACACAGTTCCAAAGCAGATCCTGCACAGAGGGTCCCTAGTAGTCTACAATGGCAATCCCTCATTAATACACCATTTACGGTACTGGCTCTCCTTGCTCCCCTGACTCCCTCGTCCCTCTCTGGTTCCTGGGATTACCTCTCAATAAACAACCTATACTCAAATCTTTGTCTCTACATCCACTTTGGAGGAAACCCAACCTAACTGGATAAATGAAGGATATCTTCATTATTACTAATGAAGTCTCTAAAAGTTGAGTGTAAATATATCCTTGCTGGGCAAAAGCTATCGCCTTCTCCTCACATTCTCCAAAAATTCTAGAGAGTAAATTCCCTCTGGGGTCATCCCTTTTCTGACCTTTACATGTGGAAAGGATGGATAGATGGTAAATAGAAGGTAGATAGGTAGATAGATAGATAGATAGGCAGATACATACATACATACTTAGATACATAGATACAGATGTTCTGATTTTTTATGACTATTTTTGCCCTTTGTACAAAAACCTGCAAAATTTGTCTTCAGAAAAGATTCTGGCAGCGTAATGTCTTTGATTTTGGCTGCCTCCCATCCATTCCCCGTCCTTCTGTTCATAAGATTTTGGATTTCCTTTAAGGAAGTACCCCTGCCCACACTCAGTCCCTGTGGACTCAAAAGAGTGGACCCTCCTGAGCCACAGCCTTCCAGTTCCTCCAGAAGCAGGGGATCTGCAGCATCTTTCCCCTGTCTACACCCCACTACCCCCACCCATGGCTTCCTGTTGCATTTAAAATATAACTCAAACTATTTCCCTGAGTGCTCGAGAATGAATGTCTGTGTGCCCCCCAAATTCATATGTTGAAACCTAACACCCAATATAATGGCATTAGGAAGCGGGGTCTTTGAGAGGTGATTAGGTCATGTGGGTGGAGCCCCCATGAGTGAGATTAAAGCCCTTATACAGGGGACCCCAGAGCTCCCTCACCCCTTCTGCCCCACTGAGAAGACGGTCGTCCATGAACCAGGAAGCGTGTTCTCACCAGACACCAAATCTGCCGCTGCCTTGACCTCAGACCTCCCAACCTCCAGAACTGTGAGGAATAAATTTCTGTTTCTTGTAAGCCACCCAGTCTGTGGTGTTCTCTGCCTTCTCACACCCTTCTCACCCCAGCTCAGTCTGGCTCTTCTCAGACTTGCCAAGTTCATCCCTGCCTTAGGCTGTTACAGTAGTACTGTACATGGAAAATTCCTTTCCCAAATCTTTATTCACCTGCCATTCCTTCTTTTTATTTATTTATTTACTTACTTATTTTTTCTTGAAGTGTAGTTGATTTACAATGTCTTGCTAGTTTCAGGTGTACAGCACAATGATTCACTTATACACATATACATTTATTCTTTGTCAGAGTCTTTTCCCTTATAGGTTATTACAAGATATTGAGTATAATTCCCTGTGCTATACAGTAGGTCCCTGTTGGTTATCTATTTTATATAGTAGTGTCTATCTGCCAATCTTAAACTCCTAATTTATCCCTCTCCCACTTTTCCCTTTGGTAACCATAAGTTTGTTTACTGCGTCTGTGAGTCTCTTTCTGTTTTGTCCATAAGTTCATTTGTACTATTTTTTTAGATTCCATACATAAGCGATATCATATGATATTTGTCTTTCTCAGTCTGACTTCACTTAGTATGAAGGTCCATCCATGCTGCTGTAAATGGCATTATTTCATTCTTTTTTATGGCTAATATTCCATTGTATATAGGTACCACAACTTCTTTATCCATTCATCTATCGATGGACACTTATGTTGCTTCCACGTCTTTACTATTGTGAACAGTGCTACTGTGAACACTGGGATGCACGTACCCTTTCAGACCATGTTTTTCTACAGATGTATGCCCAGGAGTGGGATTGCAGGATTGTATGGTAACTCAATTTTTAGTTTTTTAAGGAGCCTCCATATTGTTCTCAAACCTAATGTCACCTCCTCAGAGAAGGCTTCCATGACCACTCAGCCTAAGGTAGCAACCACTCAGCCACCAGCATCTAACCCTGTCTGATTTTTTCAGAGCCCAGGAAGCATGAAATTATTTCATCTATTGATTTACTCTTTTACTGTCTGACAGCCCTGCAATAATATAAGCTCCATGACAGTATGGTATCATTCTTGTTTGCTCTATTATCCTCAGCACCTAGAATAGTACCGAGAACATACAAGGTATTCAATAAAAATACTTAATAAGTGAAAGAATGAGATATTTCCTGCTTATATAGCAAAACATAAGCTTTGAGAAAAAAACATGAAACATCCAAAATACCTCAGTCATTGTTTTCAAACATCTTAAAATCAAAAGACAAAAGTATTAAGTAAACAGGGCACATCACAACCATTAAGATGACTCTAGGCTATCAGGTTTCAATCGTCACTCTGCATTGTCTAGAGATGTTAAGGCCTAAGGGTTCTGCTGATTCCAAACTTCCTTTATACTATGGATTTCATTATCCTGGATTGAGTTATTTGCTGCTTCACAATGTTAAAATAATAACAGGCTAGTTAATAAAAATAATATAATGACAACAAAAGCAAGAAGTCAATGTTGCCATTCATTCTCTTTGATTTACAGGGGTCCCCTAGGTGGGGGATTGGAAGGCAGCTGATTTCTGAGTCAGGCAAAGAATTCCATCATAGTTATGGATACTTCAAGTCAAATCAGCAGAATGTGCCATCCAAGGTAACCCATGAAATATGTTTTGCTAGATACTACCAGGCAAGGAGAAGGGAGAAACAGGTGTACCAGAAAGCATATGTGTTGTTTTTGCAGGACAAAAAAGAGCAAAGGCTGAAAGATTTAGCCCCTTCGAGTGATAACTTTGTGAGCTTGCAACGATTTATTTGACAGGGAAGAGGAGGACTGACCCCTTCCTCTACAGAATCAGCTCCTTGATTATAAACACTCAATAACATTCAGGTTGAAAATGCATTTTCGCCCCTTGCCTATACATTTCTGACGCTTGCTTTATTATTTCCTATTAGGAAATGCTATTTAATTCTGTCCACAGCTTGGCAGCCTTTGTGTGGCTTCCCCACTTAGGAAATTTACAAGTAAATCACCAAGAAGTATGTACACATACACTTATAAAATATACATGTGCTTGTAAATGAAAATGCAAAAAAAAAAAAAAAAGTGCTACAGGCATTGCAAAAACCGGGCATATGTGCATAAGAGGTGAGAGGCAGGTGTTTGGGAAATCTTCACACCATCCCAATATTTTTCTAATGGTTTCCATTTCCAATGCAAGGGAGAATTTGGAAAACATTAGCCACTGCGGTGTGCTCTGAGCAGTGACATGTAGCTGGCAACGTGGTGGGTGGGATTCCCCCCCCCCCACTTTTTCCCTCTAACAAAGAAATAGGGTGAGTTTATGAAAGCATAAATGCCATTTTCATCCTGCAATGATAACTGCATGGCTGGGATCCCCGAGGTACAGAGGCAGTCGAAGCAGACAGCTGTGCCATCTCCTTGTAACAGTTGTACGCCCACCACACAGCTCCGAGGGGAGGAGCAGGTCAAAGAGAGACTTAAAGAGGGCGGGGAGGGGTGGGGGACCTCTCTGAGCTTGCTCCCCGCAGCCCAAGGGAAAATCCCGCCCTGCGGAGGGTAGGTATTGTGTGTGCGCGACTCGGAGCGCTGGGCATTCTCCAGCAGCTCGTCTCCTATAAACCACCTACTGCATTTTTACATTCTCCAGTCACACAGACCAAAACAGCGTTTAGCAAATTAACACAACGGTAAATAAAAGGCCTATCAACCAGCCTAGCAGGCAGCGTGTCGGTGATTCTAGGTGGGGGGGGCGGTGGCGATAACTGCCGTTTGGGTGGCAAGTGGTTGCTTCACCATCCAAGGCTCTTTGCGGAGCTGGGGAAGGATGCAGCGCTCTGGCCAAGCTGCTATTAGGTTATCTTTGTAGAGCCTATCGGTTGCTCCATGCCTGCCTGAGTCAACAGAGTACGTGGGGGTCGGGGGAGGGGAAGCTCCCACAGAAGGAATCTGATCCCTGCTTTGCGACATCTAGGGGCAAAGAGCTCCCCTCTCTTGTCACTCAGCTGCCTAGTCAGCCTGCAAGAGCAGGCAGTGGAGAGAACACCCTCCCTTGGCAAGCCTTCCTCTCTACCTCTTCTGTGCTTAAGGGCAGTTCCTAGGAGGACACCTGTTAAGTGAAAACTGAGAGAAGAGAAAACCTGAGAATATGCCTTTCTTCTGAAATACTGGCCACCACTTTCCTGGAAAGCCTCCCAAATGCACAAGGCTCCAGCCTGATCTGTTCATCACTTGTGACTAACTCCATGGCTTGTGAGATGACACTGCAGCCCAGGATCCGGATGAGACAATGTTAAGTGACCCCAAGTGGGAAGTGAACCTACAATCTGGAACTCAGTGGTAACATGTGCTAATGAACTAAGACCATGCTGACCTAAGACATTAGCCTTGAAGATCTGTCCTCCACACCACGGATATCACTGACTTTCTTCCACTCCAGTGTTCTATCCCCATGGCCACCCCCTTTCATCCAGGGGCTCCTTTACAGCTTATCACATATATATGATAGAGGCTCTCCATTTTTAAAAATTGCCTTCATTTCTTCAACACCATTCATTGCAGGCCTTCTCTGTGCCAGGCATTGTTCCAGAGAGATGTGAGTGGTTATATTATATGGGATATGTCAAAGGAATAAAATGGTCAAGGATCCCTGCTTCAGAAGAGGTTATATTCTAGCAAGAGAAGACAGACAATGAGCAATAAACACAATGTATTAAATGTTAAATGTGATGCCAGGCAGAGTAAGAAGGAAGCAGGATTACCATATGATCCAGCATTCCCACTCCTGGGCAAATATCCAGAAAAGATGAAAATTCTAATTCAAAAAGATTCATGCACCCCCAATGTTCATAGTGGCACTATTCACAATAACCAAGACATGGAAGCAACCTAAATGTCCATCAACAGAGGAATGGGTAAAGAAGATGTGGTACATTCTTAAAATGGAATACTACTCAGCCATAAAAAAGAACAAAATAATGCCATTGGCAGCAACATGGATGGACCTAGAGATTATCATACTAAGTGAAGTAAGTCAGACAGAGAAAGACAAATATCATATGATATCACATATATGTAGAATCTAAAAAAATTATGCAAATGAACTTATTTATAAAACAGAAGCAGACTCACAGACATAGAAACAAACTTATGGTTACCAAAGGGGAAAGTGAGAGAGGAGGGAGGGATAAATTAGGAGCTCCGGATTAACAGATACACAATACTATATATAAAATAGATAAACAACAAGGTCCTACGGTATAGCACAGGGAATTATATTCAATATCTTATAATAAGGGAAAAGAAATATATCTGAATCACTTTGTATACACCCGAAACTAACACAACATTGTAAATCAACTGCATTTAAAAAAAAAAAAAAAGAAGACGAAGAAGAAGGAAACAGGAGTGCAGAGGTTGAGCAAGTGGCCATTTTCAAAGATAAGTCAGGATTCTATTCACTGGGAAAACATTCAATGCAAGACTTGAAGGAGATGAGTGACTGGGAGGATGTCTGGGGGAAGAATGTTCCAGGCAAAGGAAAAGGGCTGAGGCAAGAGCAGGCCTGGCATATCAACAGGAAAAGCGGTGTGGCTGGAGTGAGTTAGGAAGGGGAAAAGTCACAATGCCTGAAGCCAATGGGAAACAGACTACGTCAGACCCCTTCACGTCCTCTGAGGACTTTGGCTTTGATGCTGAGAGGAGTGAGGACACCAACAGGGTTCCAGGAGAGAAGTGACATGATCTGACTCATGCATCAGAAGGGGCTTTGAGGTTCTTATGGGCAGAGTAGCAAACCCAAAGTCCCCTCTGGTTATTGACAGCTATCCCCTGAGAGCCAATCTTCTTGAAGACATTGTCTCCACCCATGACCTCCATTTTCTTTTTTTTGTGTGTGGTACACAGGCCTCTCACTCTTGTGGCCTCTCCCGTTGCGGAGCACAGGCTCCGGATGCACAGGCTCAGCCGCCATGGCTCACGGGCCTAGCCACTCCACGGCATGTGGAATCTTCCCGGACTGGGGCACGAACCCAGGTCCCCTGCATCGGCAGGCAGACTCTCAACCACTGCGCCACCAAGGAAGCCCGACCTCCATTTTCTTACCTCCCATTCATTCCTCCATCTGCCTTCCATACCCACCAATCCTGACAATGATCCTTTAGTGGGAAAATCCAAAGTCAGCCTTTTTGTCCTTACTTTCCCCATAATTTTGATGATCTTTCTCTCCTCCATGAAACCTTTCCTTCCTCGATTTTCTTAGACACCATTCTCATCTCTTTTCCTTTAATCACCTTCTTTCTCAGCCTGGTTCTCAGAAATCTAGGCTGCTCTGTTTACTGTATTAGGTCCTCTTCTCATTAGATACACTTTGTGGGGGGGAGGCAATTCCTTTCTCTTCCAAGAGTTACATTTCCATTGTTATGCTAATGACTGCAAAGTTTTTTATTTCCATCCCCAGTCCTGCTTCTGACCTCCAGACCCATACACACAACTGCTTACTGGACATCTCAACTTGACAGTGGAGGTCCCCAAACTTCTCCCTAGGAGAGGTTTAGAAACAGCACTCTAGTGGGAAGGGAAGGACTGGGTAATATAAAAACTGCCTTTGCACAGCATTGTTTTGACTACAGCTGTGTATGTATTAAGAGTTGGGGTAGGGCTTCCCTGGTGGCACAGTGGTTAAGAATCCACCTGCCAATGCAGGGGACATGAGTTTGAGCCCTGGTCCGGGAAGATCCTGCATGCCACAGAGCAACTAAGCCCGTGCACCACAACTACTGAGCCTGCGCTCTAGAGCCCATGAACCACAGCTACTGAGCCCACGTGCCACAACTACTGAAGCCTGTGCGCCTAGAGCCTGTACTCCGCAACAAGAGAAGCCACCGCAATGAGAAACCCGCACACCACAACAAAGAGTAGCCCCTGCTCGCAGCAATTAGAGAAAGCCTGCACGCAGCAACGAAGACCCAATGCAGCCTAAATAAATAAATAAATAAATATATTAAAAAAGAAAAAATAGTTGGGGTAGCCAAGTAGAAAGCTAATGGAAGTTAGGAGAAGGCTATGAGCCACTCCAAGCTACTTGTGGGCACCACTGCTGACATTTGGATATCCATATATATTCAAAACTCAGTGCTCACAAATCTTAACCACTCATCCCATGTCCCCCTATCTCAGGGCATGGTACTTCCATCTAACTGGTCATCCAAATCTCAAACTGGGAATCTTCTCTAGTTACTGAGTATAACCTCCTCCACCCCAGCTGTTTCTTCTGGGTCATGAACTCTGCGATTAGCCTCAATCCTTCTTGGGACCCTGGTCACTCAACCCAGCCTTCAGGCTCCAAGGACTTGGGTTCATGTCCTGCCCTCTCAGCAACTAGCTGGGGTCCTCCTCCAAATCACAAAATTATCCTGAATCTCCATGCTGCCTCTCATACAATCTCAAGTGTTATAACTGCCCAGAAAATCCTGCTTCTCTGTCTTGCTCATGAGATCAAATCTTCTTGGACACTGACTCCTGTCTAGAGCAAGCCTCCTTCTCCAGACACTGTCAGATGGGCTGCTGAACCCTCCCTTCGAGGGCCAGCTCTGCACATGTGTAAACTCCAAGCCGCTGCTTCTTCCCTATGGCTTCCTCCGAAGTCTTAGCACGTGCCTCACCCCAGCCAGCTTCTCAGTTAGGCCAGTTTGTGTTAGTCAGGGGAGGACAGACTATTTGTAGCAAAACAATCCAGAGCAAAGAGTAACACAACAAAGGCTTAATTCTCGTTCATGCCAGACTCAGAAGTGTGTCAGGGAGTTCTGCACAGTGGTCTTTCAGATGGCAAATCAAGAACCCAAGCTGCTTCCACTTTGCTGTTCCATCATCTCCAGCATGGGTTCTCTAAAACTGCCAAAGCAGGAAAGGTGAAAGCACAGAGAACATGTACCTTCTTGTAACTGCCTCAGACCAGAATTGAAATGACACTCCTATTTACATTCTGTTGGTAAGAATTAGCCATATAATCTCACCTATCTGCCTCGGGACTGAGAAATAAAGAAGACATGGGTGTTTGGTGAGCACTGATTAATATTATTTCATAAATGTTTATTTCAGGAAGCTAAACATTATCTTTAGGGTCTGAAAGAACTAAAAGAAATTTTTTTTAGATAAAAATAAAAGAACCTTAGGTTGATCTAAGAGTCATACCCATCTGCATCTAACAGGGGAGTAAACAGAGGGCTGACTTGAGGGCACCTCTGCGTGGGTTCAGGCTTGGCAATTACGTAGGATGCTGACCCATGTAGAGAGAGTCGGCTTTGGTAGATGTTTGCTCATGGTCGCTTGTTTATATTTAGGGTGAGACAGTAATTGATGGCTGTCTGACAAACTGGCAGAAACCATACAGACATTCTGAAAAGTTCATTACAAAACACACACTTAAATACACCAAGATTCCTTGTGACTTCTTCCCGCCTGCAATATAATTAAATAAAGCTTTATCTGACCATTTTACTTGTATGCATTAGGGACCCCGACCAGGGCTCTCTGCTTCCCAGGACTTTAATAGGCTCTTATCTCTTTGCACTAATTGAGTTTCCTCATAGGGCCAAATGGGCAGCAGCTAGAAAAAGATGGGAGGTCAGATCTGAGATGCTATGGGATGGTTCTGGGTTCCTAAAGGTCTCTGCATGACCTCAGATCTTTGGGGCCTCAGATTCATAAATGGAGGTTTGAAAATCTCATGTGTTCCTACTAAGTGATCTTATCCATGCACAGAGTAAAAACCATCAAAGGCTCCTTAGGGCCAGATGAATGAGAGGAACAGCCCAGGTGTTGAGCACACACACCACCCAACTCTGCTTGATTATAGTCAAGAGCAGTGATTCTCAAAGGTAAGCAGGCATCAGCATCACACGAGGGCTTGTTAAGAGTGCAGATTGCTGGGCTCAGCCCCAGACTGTCTAACAAGTTCCCAGAAAGTACTGATGCTGCTGGCTCAAGACCATACTTTGAGAACCACTGGTTAAGAGGAAGATGGGCTCACTGTGTTACTAGATCTTCTACTTTCCCAAGAGAAACCAGAAATCTGGATTTATATATGAAATCTTACCAATTTTTAAAATCCTGGCAGCAAATTCAAAATTATTTTTAAAACACTCTCTGAGCCAGTCTTTGAGCTAGATTTTCCCTTAATCTGCCAGTTCACAACTCTACCATAAGCCTTGACCAAGGAATCACACACACACACACACACACGAACACACACACGCATGCACACACCTACACACCTTTGTATGCGAAGATGGCACTTCTTTTACCAAGTATCCTACTTTGACCCTTGTCCCCCTAAGAGTTACATTTGCCTCGACACAGATCACAACCATTATAATTATTTTACTTTTGACATTCCCAAAATAAGTATCACAAGCCCTTGTAAATGTTGCCAAGGAACACACACTTGAAAGACATAGCTTTTATTTGGACCAATTTTTAGAAACATGAACTGTAAACATTTCCACCTAAAACATCCTATATTCATGTTTCTATAAGCACTAGTTTCTGTGTAATTTCACAAGCATTTATTGGGCACCCTTATGTGCGAGATACTGTGTCAGGTACTGATGATGCAGAGGTAGCCAGCCTATGTCAGCTCTGTCCAGTTCTGGGTTCCATGGCATCTAGATTTGGAAAGAGGGGAGGGCAAGCAGCAGACATGACTCCAGCCTTCATTTGTTTTATACACATTGGGTTCCATTAAAGAGTTTATTTGAAGAAATGTCCTCAGCATAAAAATTTTGACCATTCATTTAAACAGTGAGTAAGCAAATTAAATACTTTTAATTCCTTCTCTTAGATGTATCCAAACTCTCCAGGCCATTTAGTCTCCTTAATATGACTTAGATTTTGAAGGACAAACCATGCAAAATAATTATTTCTAATATGGGAAAACCTGGGTTATAATTCTGACTATTCTAACCAGACTATATCAAAATATGATAGAATTATTTTTATTCCATTTGGAAGACAGAGAACACAAAATTATAGTAGGCGCTTCCAGCTTGATGTCATCATACTACATACAGTTACGCTTGTTCTGGACAGGAAGTTCAAATAGGTAGTGACTGTAATATACATTTCAGAGTGCTTGCTTCAAGTATGGTCCAGGATTACCCCAGTACATGATTCCTGCCTCCTCAATTCTATTCCTGTGCCAAACTTAAGGGAAAATTTTGCCATGATAAACATCCAAGGACACATTGTGGCAACATGTGAAAGTGTCTAAATGAGTAGAAATGCTGTCTTGTCTTTTAAAAAGGGCATTTGATCAACTCGGTCTGAATCATAGAGTCCTAAATTACATTACTCTTTTTTCATCAATTAAAATATGTTATTTCTGGGTAATGGTCCCTCTTATCTATGCTTTCCTCTAGACAGATAAAACTACAGAGACACAACAAAGGGATGGATCTGATGGTATGAAGTTCACATTCACAAAAATGTGTTTTTATTACCTCTGCCTGGACATTTCTATGCCCTCCTTTAGGCAGAGAAATCTTCCCTCCTTTGTAGAAACGCTTCTGTTGAAGTGACAGAAGACCAGAGGCAGGACCTTTGAAGCCCAGAGTCAAGTGCAAAGGAGTGAGAATGAGATCAGCAAGGGTAGAGATTAGAGCCCCTCTGAGAACAGATGAGCCTTTATTATTCAATAGCCTGTCCCTGGAGACCAGCCTTTTATGGTGCTGGGACCATCTCCCCCTGCAGCCCTCCTGCCCCCGCTGCAGTGAGAGACCCTCAAGCCTGTGTGTTAGTCGGTGTGCCCCTAACTGCAAGAAGAACCAAAAGTATGGAAAAGGGCCATGGTGATGCCCCACTTGGAGGAAGGAAGTCCCCTAAGGTTTGGAAGACATAACATATGTGCCACTGTGACTGTTCTGATTGTTTCCCATTTGGAGGGGAAGGAAAACGCATCTCTTGCCATCAGAGGATGTCCAGGGAGAAAAATCATAATTTGTAATGAATCTTTAACCTATTTAAAGTAATTAAAGATTGACTCCATATGTGAGAGGGAGTCTTTGTCTCTTTACTCTCCTAATTAGTCCCTCTTCTCCTCTGCCGTTTTGATCACTGCGGTGCTCAGGATGCCTCCTAGAATTTGCTTCCCCGCAATGATGAAAGGGTGCTGCTTTTGGCACACCTCCAATTGTCTCCTTGCTTCAATCAGTTCCTCCTTTTCCCCTCCAAACCCCACCCCCATCTCTTCTGTCTGGCGAGTCAGCTCACACCTCCCCCCACATGCCGGTTAAACCTCCACCTTCTTAGACACAGTAGAGTCCACTTAGCACAAGATCCCGATGGCCATTTGGAGCCAAGAACTTAAACAAACATTAAGAAAATGTCAATTTCAAAATTTCAAAATGTAAAAAGCACACAAACCCCTTTGCCTCAGTAATCCCACTCCTAAGAACTTAGCAGTTGTTCAGAGATGTATGTGTGACACATTGTAGCATGTTTGCAATATCAAAAGTGGAAACAGTTGAAACACCCATCACTCTAGATAAACTCTGCTCTCACCACACACTGTACAGACCTTAAAAAGACGGAGCGGCTCTTATGAAGTGATTTGGAATGATCTCCAGGACACGTGGTAAAGGGAAAAAAGCAAGGTGCAGAACACTATGTAAATAATCATAAATATGAAAAAATAAAAGATGTATCTACACATATATATGCATAGACCACCTCAGTAAGGATACAAAAGAAAATTGATAAAAGGGTTCTCCTCTGGGACATGAAATTGAGGGGCAAGGAAAAGTGGGAGGGAGACTTCTGTTTTGCCTTCTTAACTATTTGAATTTTGGAACCATGTGTGAATCACATACACAAAAACAAATAAATTAATTGACAATTAATTCATATGCATGGCCCGAGATGGCCAACAGGGAGCAGCCTCATAATGAAGGCTTTCCCACTGTGGTAGAGCCCTGATATGACTCTGTGAGTCTAATTATCTGGACTACACTTCACCATATTTCTGATAAAATCCTTCAAGAGACTCCAACAGTGAATACTGAACTTGGATATCCTAAACACAATGCTAAGAGTACAAAATGAAGATCTCCACCTGTGTTTGCTAAAAGACAGCCTGAGATAGAATGTTGATGCTTTATTTGGAAGGTGACGTCCCAGGATGGGAAGAGTGATGAAAAGGGGTGTGAGGCAGGGATAGCTGGATGCAATCCCAGACAGTACATTACAACGTGAGCCACAGCTCAAGACAAGCCTTGAAAGAGATGCTGCTGGGTGCCTGGAAGATAAGGGACCTATTCGGACAGGCTTTGCAGAGAAACCATTCTCAGTAAGCCTATCAGAAGGAGGGAAGAAGGGGAATTAAGCTGCTCACCTCCCTCCTGCCTCCCTCTCTGTTTCATGAGTTTGCTCCACGGGAAGACAACCCCCCTGCACTTCTGGGAGCATCATCTGGCTCCTTCAGCAACTGCTCTGGAAGCCAGATCAAGCACGGCATTTCACTGGAGCCCAGAAGTGGTGGAAGGAGTGAGAAAGTCTGGCTGGCAGTTCTTGGTCTCAGGCATCAGCACCACAGGGACCCATATGGAGTCTGGGGGCTGTGGTAGCAGAACAAGTGACTTGGGGGCCAGAAGGCAGGTTAGCCCAAAGAATCTGATGAGGAATGTAAGGTGCATCTGCTACAGTGAGCAAAAAACTCTTTTTGCCCTCAAAGAATTTTGCAGAAGGAGAGAAGCTGACACTCCCTTAAAAGTGAAAGTATAAAGTGCTTTCAAACAGAAATGTTCTGTGCCTTAGACTGTTAGGGCTGCCGTAACAAAATACCACAGACTGGGTGGCTTATAAACATCGAAAGTGTATTTCTCACAGTTCTGGAGGCTGAAAGTCCAAAATCAAGGTACCAGCATGGTGGGGTGAGGACCCTCTTCCAGGTATCAGAGTTCTTGTGTCTTCACATGGTGGAGGGAGCTAGGAAGCTTTCTGGAGCCTCTTATAAGGACACAAATCCCATTCATGACTTAAAAGACCCTCCCAAAGGCCACACCTACTAATACCTGCCATCTCCTTTGGCGGTTAGGATTTCAACATATGAGTTTTGGGGACACAAACATTCAGCCCATAGCACACTGTATGTTAGCTTTCATTAGGTAACAAGCCACTCTGAAACATAGGGGCTGAAAGCAAGAACCATTTAATTATTGCTCACAAGTCTGAATGTTGATGGGGGCTGGATGAACTTCCATGGATGGAGGTGGGAAGGCTGTCAGTGTGTGCTGGCTGTCAACTGAGGTCTCTCTTATCTTCCAGGAGGCTAGCCCTGGCTTCTTCACACAGTGGAGGTTACAAAGCTCCCAAGGTTAGCAAGACAGGGCAAGGCCCATTGGGCAAGCACTTTTCAAGGCTTCCCTTGTATCACATTTGCCAGTGTCCCATTGATGAAAACAAGTCATGTGGCCAAGACCAGGTTCAAGGAATGGGAAGATAAAATCCACCTCTTGATAGGAAAAGTGGGAAGTTATTTTGCAAAAGCATATGCATCCAGGGATGGGAAGAATTTGGGTCCGTTTTGCAATCAACTGCAATCTGCCAAGTACTCTGGCAACGAGCACTGTTCCCTTCATCATTGCCTTTCCTAAACAGGGCTGAAGAAAGTCATTTCCTGATCACCTTTATCACTGGAAGGTCAATTTCCTATTTATCCTAACTGACTATTTTGGATGTTTTCACAAAGAGGCAGAAATCCTAAAGACAGCAGGCAGCTCTCTCCTTCTTCACAAGACCTTGATAATTCACAATTCAGTCATTCGACCAGATGTTCAGAACACATAACCTCATGTTGAACTCCTTAGTCATAAAGAGTTTACAGGATGATTATTTACATCAGTATGATTAGTTATGCTCATTCTTACTGATGGAATAACTAACATTCTGGCAATTTGCACAGAATTTTATGAGAAGTCTATTGTAGTCAGCCTCAAATGACTAAAATGCCATAGCTACAAAGAACATTGTTCCTCTCTTCTCTGTTAAGAGAAAATGAGAATCTTTCACTGTGCAAAATCTAGGCAAAGACCTTGAGGTTGACCATCACCTTGAGAAGATTTGGTGTGATTGACACTCTGAGAAGCCTCTCTTTCTATGCACTAATTTCTCTTCAATCCAAGTAAACTGGCTCAAACGCTCAAGCCACAGCTTCGTGATTTGAGCATTCCCCAGTATAGTTCACTGAATCACTGAAGATACTGCCTCGTTCTTAACCATCCTATTATTCTTATTATTTTTAAATTGAGCAGTTTATTAAATAAGTATTTTAAATAATTATTTTTCATTGATTGCTACAACTAAAATGTTAAAAAATTTAAAGCACTAATTGATGACCATTTGTAGGCATAATTCATTATCTAAATAATGATGCTCTTCAATTTTGAGCTATCTCCTAGGCACCTAGATGATCTGCATAGAGTCACCATGATGGAATGGGGTGCAAGGGAGAGGGGACTAAATACAGATTCCCTTTGTTCCAATCATTATGATTCAGAAGATGTGGGATAAGGACAGATACGCAATCTTAACAACCATCACAAGAGATTCTAACATCCACTAAAATTGGAAAAACACTACCTAGGGTTTGTTAATGACTCTAGTGAGTGTCAAATTTTTAGGGAAAGTTTACATCAAAAGTTATTTATATATAAAATAGATAAACCACAAGGACCCAACGATACTGTATAGCACAGGGAACTATATTCAATATCTTGTAATAACCTATAATGGAAAAGAATCTGAAAAAGAATACATATATGTATATATATATATGTATATATACATATATATATATATATAAATAACTGAATTACTTTGCTGCACACCTGAATCTAATACAACATTGTAAATCAACCATAGTTCAATCAAAAGAAAAAGAAAAAGAAAAAAGCTCTTGCAATAATCTTCCACATAGACTATGGTTTCTTTTGCAACATAAATTTCTTATATATATATATATTATTTTTCATATTTTTTCCATTATGGTCTATCACAGGATATTGAATATAGTTCCCTGTGCTATACAGTGGGACCTTGCTGTTTATCCATTCTTGCATCTGCTAATCCCAAACTCCCAATCCATTCCTACCCTGCCCACCCTCCCCCATGGCACAAGTCTGTTCTCTATATCTGTGATTCTGTTTCATAGATAAGTTCATTTGTGTCATATTTTAGATTCCACATATAAGTGATATCATATGGTGTTTGTCTTTCTCTGTCTGGCTTACTTCGCTTAGTATGATAATCTCTAGGTGCATCCATATTGCTGTAAATGGTATTATTTCATTCTTTTTTATGACTGACTAATAGTCCATTGTGTATATACACCACATCTTCTTTATCCATTCATCTGTCAATGGACATTTATGTTGTTTCCATGTACAAGATAAATTTCTAACTGACTGCTAAAAAATTATCAAGTTATTGGAGGAAGGAGTCCAGCTGTATTTCCAAGTCTCCTTGTTTCTCTTTTCCCTCCTAATCTAAGTGGGAAGAAGAGAAAAGAAGAGTGGAGAGGAAGGGAGAGGGGAGGGGAGAAGAGGAGAGAGAGGGGAGAATATGCTTTGTCAAGTATAAATTATCTACCCCTCTCTGGACTTTGTTTTTGATCAATTGCTTAATCTCTGTTCAGTAGGTCTCCTAACAACTACATGCAGTTTCTCTTTATACAGATAGTCACAAGCTTAAGTCAGGGGCTGTCAAATCCAGTTGTGAACCATAATTACCTGGGATCTCACCTCAAACAGACTGTTCTTAAGCTCAAGCATGTATATTTTTATAAACTTCCCAAGTTATTAAAAAATGTAATCAGATTTGGCAACATTCTTAAATCCAACCCAGTTCCAAAAACTCAATGTTAAATATTACATGTGATGAGTTCATAACAAGGTGATTTATAATGATTTTTCCAGTAAGATGTTTGGCTCCTATAAGCACTCCATAATCCAGACATAGAAAGTTATATCAAACCAAGGTTATACAGCCTGAGATTTCAAATTAATTTCTTACACATTCTTCACAAGTTAAATCTACATTCCATCAGGAGTAAGAAGCAGAAGGGAAACATAATTTTCGAGGACTCTATCCTTAACAATAACATTTTCTTCTACCTTCCTGTGGTATCAAGTATGTTCATGGATTTTGGAATAGAACCACCTGGATTCAAATCACTAATCTCCCATTTACTTTGTCAGTTATATTGGCAAAGTATTCAAATTCTCTCAGCTCATTTCCTTACAAAACCTGTTAGGGATCCTTTGGTTGTCAGATTGAGAAAACCCAATTCAACTTAAATGATGAACACAAGTTATTGGGTGAAAACACTAAGAGTAGAGTAGGCTTTAACTGAGGCTTAATCTGCTGCTCAGTGAAATCGACAGAGTTCTAATTTCTTCCAGTTTTTCTTTACTGCCTTCTTTGGTGCTACTTTTTCCCAAGGCTGACTCCCCCCAGTCCATGCTTCCACATTCATATTTAACACAAAAAGAATGTCGCTCCAGACATTTTCACAGGACATCCAGGATCCCTCTGTAAATTTCTCCTGTGATCTAATTGGTCCAAACTAGGTCACATGATCATCCTTAACTAATCACTGCAGCTGGGATTTGTTGATTGGCTTCAGTCTACAAGGGCTTATCCTGGAGATGGGGATGGGATCTGTGTCCCCCAAAGCATTGGGGATATCCTTGGGGAAGAAATGAAAATCTGGGTACTATTATCAACAGAAAGGGAGAGAGAATCTGAGTGGCCTAAAATAAAAAACATTCACTACCTTTCTACATAGGCTTTTGTTAGGATTACAGAAAGTAATCTACCTAAAACATTAGTGGCTGGCACATGGTAATCACTCAGTAAAAGTTTGCTATGATTATTACTATTCTTATTACTACTGTCAGCATCAATTAATGGGCCCAATGCATGACAACGTTATTAAGGCCTGAATATCACCCAGAGAATATGGACATCTGCTTCTCATTTGTGGAAATGATGGAGGGGGACTTCATGCTTAAATCTCATTGAAGCATGCTTTTCTTAACCACATATGGTTAAGCGTAATTGTTGAGCATGACAAAGTACGAAAGTTCTGGGAAACACTGACCTCTTGTCCGTGTTCATAAAGCTATGTTTCATCACCAGAAAGGATGCCTTTATCCCTGCTCTGGACATCCCCTTGTAGGATTCCATCTAAGATCCCATTCTATAACTGCCATGAAAACGGGACCTGCACACAGAGACCCATGTTGACTTTCACATTCTGTAGGCAAAGAATGTGAAAAACTGATCCAATTTAGTCACAACTCTAACCTTTGAAATGCACTGCCTTTGCTAGCCATTCCTTTCCCTTGTGTTTTTACACTATAATAAAGGAGGTGGAGGTATAAGTTGGTGAAGGGAGAAGAGTGAAGAGGAAATTTGAACAAGTTGTAACCATCCACGCCCAAACATTCTGTGTAGGCAGGCAGGCCCATTTAAACCAAAGCAAATCTAAAACTATCCTGAATTAGAAAAGAGCTAGGGTTCCCATGGATTGCTCATGTACTCTGCTCCAGTCAACATGGACTTGCTTTTTTCTAGTAAAGCATAGAAAAGGCATAACTAAGGGGCCAAGTGTGAGTTACACTCCTCTGCAACAACCAGGGCCCCGCCTACATCCTCTAGCGGTCATTTGCTTGGGTTGAGGAAGAGAGTACCTAAGAGGAAATAATCCCTGCCTATTTCTGAGACCCCCCAAGGGCTTGCCGTTTGGTTTCTACAAAAATCCTTTCATCCCTCTGTGCCTTTGTCTTGTCAGCCATGAATGAGGCACCCTTCTCACAGTAGAAGTTATTTCCAAATAGAACATTCTACACCAGCACTTCTTGATTGAGTGTGTACCAGTAAAACCCAGGAGGGGGCTTTAAAATTTTAGATACTGGGGTCACACCCCACAACTACTAAATCAGAATTTGTAAGGGAGAAACACGTATATATATGTATATGACACGTATATATATATGACCTTTAAAGGCATTTCTTATAAATATATCCTCAGTTTAAATATAAATCACTATAAGAGTAATGTAACAGGCCCAAGTATTATAAACACGTGTGTTCCGTAAAAGAGAAATCCTATACATTTCTTATTTGACTCCATTAAAAAAGAACTAGTCTGCTTTTAAATTCTTTTACTTTATTATATCCCTAAAATGGCTAATAATAAATTGATTCCATAAATGGAGAATTCCAGAATTAAATCCTATGTAAAAAGATAAAAGCACAGGAAGGATGTACCTTATTTATGTGTTGCCTAAGGTTATATACCTATCACAGAGGTGATATCCCTTTACAAATAAAAACAAAGAAAACAATAAGTAGGATATGTTGGCTCTTATTAGACTAAATAAAATTAAGAGCAGGCTTTAAAAAAATCATACTCTTTTCATTAGAGAGAGAAAGCTTCAGACCGAAGAAAGAAAAATGAAACGGAAAGCAGGAGCATTAATTCTGATCTCCTAATTTAATTCAGATATATAGTAATCCAGAGGGGAGTGTACTTTAAAAATTAGCTACAATGTGTGAAGTGCACTAATTCCATTTTATAAAAGTTTTATTTGAATTACAATGAAAAGGAAACCAAAAAAGGGTGGGAGGAAAATCTTTGCTAATATTAATTAATTAAGGCTATGCTAAATTTTAGAGAGAGGGTAGGCATAAATGTGTAAATGATAATTTCTTGACTCTTATTGGTAACTGTGTCCATGAAAATTCTATCTTTTGGTGTGGTCTACATTATACACCCCAGTTTTTGCAAACAAATTAGAAACAGATAAGCCACAAAAATCAAATGACTACAGGTTAATCTAACCCTAACCCTGAGACTTAGGGTTACGATAACATCGCCCCTCGGGGTCTGTTTTATGTTTCTGAACTCTTGTCACATACATAGTGAACTTCATCAATTTCATAAACTTCATCTCAGCAGTTCTGTTCTGTTCTATATGTCTTTCTTTCTCCTTAGACCATTGAGTGAGCTATTCAAGTCATGTTCTGGTGGTGATGAGATAGGCACATGAAAGCAAATGAAAATGTACAAGGCCCTCTGAGGCCTAGGCTGAGAACTGATACACTGCCATTTCTGCCCTGGTGCCATTAGCCAAAGCAAAGTCACATAGCCAAGCCCAAAGTCAAGGGCAGGGGAAATGCACTGCACCCATGACAAAGTGATGGAGATGGTGTGAATCTTAGGGAAGGCAAAGATTTGGGACCAAAAATTCCATCTACTCCTTAGGTATCTTTCACCATGGAGACTCATGAAAGCCTCAGAAAACATCTGTGGGGAATGTCAAGATACTCCTGGACTATGAAATGAAAGATAACCAACCTTCAGAATTCTCCTCATTTGGGAAGTTCAAAGGCCACAAGTGTCTCTCTCAGCCTCCCCAGCATTCTCTGCCTATTGATATCTTTTCTCCACATTGTAAACACCAGGATTAGTTCTGTTACCCACAGATCAGGAGTTTGTGTCTTTATTTACCCTGGTGACAAGAAAGGTGATGGAAATAGGACATAAGGAAAGTTGTTTTTTTCATTTGCACTACTTCATTCATTTTGTATTTATAAGATCTATAACCCAAGGAAAGCTATAAATAAGGTTAGAAACAGCTTGAGGGGCTGGTGATGGAATCACAAATCACCAGGGTTACATCTTCGTCTCTATCCTGATGTAGAACCTTTATAATTGCCAACATATATTTATCTCTGCTCGAGCTACACCATTTGTATATCAGAAGCTAAAAGAAAGTGACCTCAACTTTCCTAAAACGTCTGCAAAGTTTCATACTGACTAGTTCAAGTCTAGTTGGAGTGGCTCCACTATTTCTTATCCAGTCGAAGGCAAAGCTGGTGCTGCCAAGGCTTCTGTTTCCATGTGTCCTTTTTCTGCTCTTGTTTTTATGTAAGACCCCCAAGTGAGCCAGAATGCAATGTAAGGGTTGAGGCCACCAGTCTACTTACCCTAATATAAATTCTTACCAATTGATTCCCTTAATGATTTACAGTATAAAGTGGGAAGCTATGGGCAAAGAGAGCATTGCCTCCAAAATACCTCACTTAAAATGCACCTAACTGTCTGAAACAAATGTATGTATCTTCCCCGTTAGAAACAAAAAAAATTCACTGTCAGATCACTGTGCTGCTGCTATGGATTTGAGAGGATGAGAAACACATTTTGTTAGAAAGACAAAGCCAGAGGCCAGAAGGTTTGATTTGGTAGAAATAGAAGCAGAGGGCTCTCAGTGGACTAAAACTGAATGGAGATGCCTGGTGGGGCACACAGGGAAGGGAGGATAGACTAGGACAAGGAGGCACAACAAATAAAAATAAAATCTGCTGAAGACAGAAGGAGATTTTGTTTCTTTGCAATGTTGCTTAGACTTTATCCTGAAAACTGGATTCACCCTAGTAGCCAGCACTTGCTGAGCAGTTGCTCTAAGCCAGAGTCTGTGCTTGGTGTGTTACATGCTCCATAGCATTTATCATTATCCTATTTTCAGATCAGGAAACTGAGGCTGGAGAGAGAGTGAGTGACTTGCCTAAGGTCTCACAGATAGAAGTTGATGGGCTGGGAGACAGATGGCACAGGGTTTAACCAAAGCTGTCTGCCTCTTACCTCAAGAATGTAACCACTGTACTGTGTTTCTTTCATTCCCTTTAAAGAGATGAACTGACTTGGCTATTGGGGTGATAAGGAAGAAGACACAAGAGAAAAGGCAAACAACAATAAAAGAAATATCAGGGCCTCCCTGGTGGCGCAAGTGGTTGAGGGTCCGCCTGCCGATGCAGGGGATACGGGTTCGTGCCCCGGTCTGGGAGGATCCCATATGCCGCGGAGCGGCTGGGCCCGTGAGCCATGGCCGCTGAGCCTGCGCGTCCGGAGCCTACGCGTCCGGAGCCTGTGCTCCGCAACGGGGGAGGCCACAACAGTGAGAGGCCCGCATACCGCAAAAAAAAAAAAAAAAAAAGAAATATCAAACAAATAATGAGAGAGAAAAAATACTGAATTTGCACTTCGTCCTGGCTCTGCCACTTAATGATTTGAAAGATGAGGCAGATTCTCTGGGCCCCAATGTCTTGCACAAAAAGCTTGCAAACAGTATCGTGGGATGTTCAGTGAGACTTTTTCTCTTGCCCAGAATTGATGACAGGCCAGTAAGTAGAGGACAAAGAGGGGTCAAGTACCCCACATTCTAAAGACAGCCGTGAATGATGGGGTCCAGATATCCACTACAGGAATGACTAAGAGGCAGGCAAGCAGTCTTTGCTACCTTCAGCTATCATCGGTAAAATGATGTCAGCATCCCACCCCATCACCTCGGCATTCACCATTTCCACACAGTCCATCAGCTTTCTATAAACAGGACCTGCACCTCTTTGCCTGTGAGCCTTCTCCTCCACAGGAGCATATGGTAGCCCAGAAGTACAGAGAGGGGTCCTTTCTTCCAGAGCAGCCTTTAGCTAAGGATGGAAAGGAATTGGTAGGAAAATAAACCAGCATCCTTGTTTTCAGGAAAGATATGAAGACATGGAAACCTCCATGAAGTTTCACCTGCTTTTCTCTCATTTGGAAATGTCACCTTACATGCTAGGGAAACTTAAATTCATCATAATAGGATTAGCTAAGCTGTTGCAACAAGTAACCCTATATCTCCATAACTTACCACAACAGAGGTCTTTCTCACCCATGCAAAGATCACTGTGGGTGGGGGGTCTTCCTGGGTGGCTCTCTTCCACACGGTCACCCAAAGATTCCATCTCGAGGCTCCACAATTTCAACACACAGCTTCCATAGACACTGCCAAAGGGAAAAATGGATGATACACACTGGCTTTTAACTGTCTTTGCCTGGAGGCTTGGCACTCCATTCAAAGCCCATTGGACAGAAGAAGTCACGTGGCACCAACCTAACTGGCCAATCCTACTCCCCCATCAAGCCTCAGCTCAAAGAGCACCTCCTCCATGAAGACCTGCATGATTATCCGGCCTCCTTCCAAGGAGAACAAAGAGCTTCATCCTCCTTTATGCTTCCCAGAGCCTTTGATACATGTCTCTAATTCATGCTTCTCAGATTGCTTTGTAATTTTGCTCTCCCATTTTTCTGTAAGCCCCACAAAAGGAAAAAAAGAAAAAAGCTCGTTTCTTTTCTTGTCCCTATCATAGTGCCAGGGAAGTAGCTAGGGTTCAAGATATGTTTAGTGAATGAATGAATGATTATGGTTTCATAAATAGCTATAACTTTGCAAGTTTCCTGCTGTATCTAATCACAGGACATGCAATCAGATTTCCACAAAACCATCCTTGATTCTGATGTGGAAATGCTCCTTGACTGCATTTCTCCTCTGGGTATGGCAAGGAACCAAAGTCAAGGAAATAGCAGATAACAGTAAAAACCTAGGATCAGGAGCCTTGAATTAGCACAGTAGGACTTGGATGCCAAACATAGGTCAGGAATAAAAACTGGACCTCCAGGCACTAACATGTTCTCCAGTATGGCTGTGCTCCCCGCCCCCAGGCCCCACCAACACACAGAGTGCCCAGAGCAAAGCCCCTAGGGCACCTGGCGTTTCCAAGGCCACAGTCCAAACCTTCACAAGAAACCAGATGAGCCAAGCTGATCCCCAACTGGCAAGGAGGAAGGAAGGAACTAGAGATTTCTCAGCCGAGGAGCCTCTGAGAAAAGCAAAAATTTAAGCTTCCTAAGATTCTTCGCTCCTGCCATATGCTGTGACTTTTCCATTCATACCAGAAATTGTGGGAATTTCAGCTTCCAAATATAACATTGAGAAATTAGCTAAGAGTTTATAAATAAGTCCTGACTCAGAGCAGGTCCCTTGTTAATGTTCTTCAAGCCCTGTGGGAATTGATGCCCCAACCAAGGCCCTTACTTTTGGGGATACTCTCCGCCAAGAAGGAGGTCCTCACTGCCCTTCTACGACCTTGTTACTGTCATCCTCACCACCTCTGTGTCAGACTTCATACTCTCTGGGACTCTCAACTTGTGCCAAAAATCAACCAAGATTGTGCCAAGACAAGAGCTGGGAGAAGGACATGGAGGATGGGGCTATGGGGAGTATAACAGAAAACTGAAACAGAGTAGGCTTTGTGCTTTGGCCAAAGCAGGGCCACCCCTCTAGTATGTGGGGCCCTTGACTGGATAAGCAATTTGAGTCACCCAGAATTAAAGTGTCAGCACTATTCTGGCAGCCTGGCCTCACATGATCCTGCAAAAGACATACTGTCCTTTCCAATGTGAGCAATATTCTTGCCAGCCTGCCCTTCTGGAACCAGGCCCCTAGGAAACCCCACAGGCACAAATCCTAGAGCACAGGGCATCTGGTCAACCTGACATTGGGGTTAAGGATCAGAGAGAGCCCTGAGGAAAATATTCTGCTCTGGCTGCAGAGCAACTCGCTGAGATGGTTACATAATTGGAGAAAATTTGAGTCATAGAAAAATATAAAAAAAGATAATAAATGTCACCTATAATATTTCCACCCAGGATTACCCACTGTTGAAATTTAACTCTATTTAAAACTAGTATTTTTTTCTATGGCTATATAATTTGCTAGACTCAGGACTAGCTATGTAATTTGCTGGGCCTAGTGCAAATGAAAGGGTGGGACCCCTTGTTTAAAATTTACTTAGACTTTTAAGGCAGTGACAGGAAAATATTAAACAGAAGGGCCCATCTGAGCATGGCGCTCTGTGTGACCTCACAAGTCACAGCCCATGAAGCCAGCCCTGACCGCTGGCCTGGGCTGGTCCCAGGCACCATAGGAGGACCTAGGAAATTTTGAGGGAGGTGCTCTTCAGTGTGTCCCCTCAAACATGGGGGCGAGGACAGGGGTCATCCTTACCTGGGTCTAGGTGCAGTACTGTGTGAAGATTACAGAGATAAGGGACACGTTTCAAATTGATTTACCACTTTGTCCCCAAATGTCAAGAAACTCATGATAGAAAAGGCTAAGTAATTTATGAGACACTTAGCCAGCAGAATATTACACAGTCACCAAAAATGATGTTTACAAGAGGCTTCTAATAATACAGGGCAAAATTATTGTAATATAATGTCAAATGAAGTAAATAGAATCACCATTATGTGAATAAGTATGAACAGAAAAAAAGAGATGTAAATAGAGTAAAATTTCAACAGCTGGAAATATTCCAAATTTCCTAGGTGGAAATATTATAGGTGATATTTATCTTCTTTATATTTTCCTATGACTCAATTTTCTCCAATAAACAAGTATGGATATTATAAAGAAAACAAAATTCCAAAACTATAAGTGAAATATAAGTACAAATTCTACCTATACACGGTATATCAAGACTTTTCACTTCTGATGAGTTCTAGAAACATTTTATTAGGAAGTTTTGCAAGAAGTGGACTTATGCTATTCAGTGTTCTTTAGGGATTTCCCTGGTGGTGCAGTGGTTAAGAATCCGCCTGCCAATGCAGAGGACACAGGTTCGAGCCCTGGTCCGGGAAGATTCCACATGCCTCTGAGCAGCTAAGCCCATGCACCACCACTACTGAGCCTGCACTCTAGAGCCCGCAAGCCACAACTACTGAGCCAGCGGGCCACAACTACTGAAGCCTGAGTGCCCTAGAGCTCGCACTCCACAACAAGAGAAGCCACTGCAATAAGAAGCCCATGCACTACGATGAAGAGTAGTCTGCGCTCGCCACAACTAGAGAAAACCCGCACACAGCAATGAAGACCCAATGCAGCCAAAACAAGCAAACAAACAAAAAACAAAGTGTTCTTTAATTGCTAAATAGTAGGAAAAGTAAAGTATTATTTTACCTAATACTGATTTCTGCAACTCATTTTTTACATGATAATATTAAACACTAAAATATATATATAGTTATTTCCATGCCAATTTACCTAATGTCAACCCATCCTCTTCTGTCCCTTGTAAGGGGTTTTGTCACTGCTCTAGATATGGGAGCTAATGTTATTGACAATAATTGAGGGCCTGGAAGACAGATCTTTAGATACAGATGTAGCAAAGCAAAAAATTATATACTCCAAGATATACTAAAATTGTAACTTTCTGTTTCTCTATTTCTGACCTTTATTTCCTCATGATCTTCTTCATTCCATTACCACAAAATTATTAGATCAGAGCGTGCCTTAGTTAGTTTGTGCTGCTATAACAAAAATACCATAGACTGCTTGACAAACAACAAACATTTATTTCTTACAGTTCTGGAGGCTGGGAATCCAAAATCAAAACCCTGGGAGAGGGCTTCCCTGGTGGCGCAGTGGTTGGGAGTCCGCCTGCCGATGCAGGGGACACGGGTTCGTGCCCCGGTCCGGGAAGATCCCACATGCCGCGGAGTGGCTAGGCCCATGAGCCATGGCCGCTGAGCCTGTGCGTCCGGAGCCTGTTCTCCGCAATGGGAGAGACCACAACAGTGAGAGGCCCGCATACCGCAAAAAAAAAAAAAAAAAAAACCCTGGGAGATCCAGTGTCTGGTGAGGACCTACTTCCTGTCTTGTAGACAGCTGTCTTCTGGATGTATCCTCACAGGGCAGAGCAGAGGGAGGGGAAAGGGAGTGGAGGGGAGGAAGAAAGCAAGCTCTCTCTCTCTCTTCTTCTAAGGGCCCTAATCCCATCAAGAGGACTCCACCCTCATAAACTAATTACCTCCAAAAGTCATCATGTTGGGCATTAGGGCTTCAACTTATGAATAGGGCATGGGGCGTGGGGTTGGTGGAACAAACATTCAGTCCACAGCACAGGTGAAAGAGAAGTTGATTTTGCCAATTAAAGACTACTCAGTCTCTGCTAGTTTAAAGCAGTCTTGTTCAGATTTGCTCTGTATAAACTCAAATTTTCTGATGCTCTTTACTCACAAAAGCTCAACTGAGAGAAATAAGAGACATGGAGGATCTCTTAAAAGTTAATCAGAATATTGATTCCTCTAGATGCTATGCACCTGATCTACATAGCAAGCAGAAGATAAGAATTAATCAGGAGACATTGTTCTGGCATGACATCAAGTGTTTTTGCTGACCTCTGCTCTGACATTACCCTACTGGTCTATTTGAAGGAAGGTATAAGAAACACCCTACAGGAGACTTATCTGGGGACTTATGTAGGGACAATGAAGACTAGGTGTCAATTAGGAAAACCCACAAGATACATTTCTCTCAGAAATGCTCACTAGAAATAGTTCATCTGTTTTGTCTTCAGGATACTCTGACCATGGAAAGTATCACGGTTTCCTCTCTGTTTTGACTGGTGGGAAGCTCAGAGCCAAATGTATAGCTCATCTCTAATATGTGTATAATTTATGATATGTGTTTTTTTCACTAACCTTACATTTAGTTCAATGGACTTTTCCTATCCTACCCTTATTTTTTTTCTTGGTCCAAATTTCCTCACTACTTAGTTTCTGTCTAATTATATATACTCTGTAAACCACCTTAAAATTGTTCTAAAACAATGAAGCACTCCATGAATATTCAGCACCTCACAGTTACAGAAACACTCTGTCTTGTAGGATCCTCTTGTAGGTGCCTCTATTGAAGACTTTTATAACATGACTGTCTCTCCCACTGGATCATACTCCTAGAGAGAATAAACTATGTCTTACTACTTGACACCTGGCATGTAACAGGCAGTTGAAAATCATGTTTGCTTGAGTGAATGAGTGCAAGGATGGGGTAATGCTTTGAAAATGATTGAAAAATATGCAAAAGTGACTTACATTGTGGTATGCATTACACATGACAGTTTGCTTTAAAATATTTTGATCATGTTATTATGTCTATAAAAAATTGGATAAATTTTTAACATCAGGTTTTTCAGTGCAATTCACAAAGTCCTGTTCTGCAAGTGACTCTCTGGCTGGAAACATGTTTGAGGCTCTTAATACCTTGGGAATGCAAACATGGAGCTCCGGGAAGCAGGTTCTATTGAATAAAACCTGCTGTCAACTCCAAGAAGATCCTGTTCTTCAAGCCACAAAGTCTTTAAGCAAAAATTCCCTCATGTTTGAATTAATACAAAACAAGCAAATATTTTCCACAGGGAAACTAGCATAGTCTGGAAGTATAGATTTTACTCAGAACCCCTCTCAGTGACCATGAAATCATCACCCCCCAGTAAGTTCTAAACCCAAGGCTTCTGAGCTCTCTGGGCTGTGTGAAAGTTTTTGTTGTCTTAACTGCCATAATACTAGACAATGACTTACATTTGCATAGTACTTGACAGCCTCCAAAACTCCTTACCAGGTTCCCAATGCAAAAGTGATAGTTATTTTCTAAGCATTTGCCTTGTGCCAATCTCTAGAGTAAGTGCTTTACCTATATTAAGCAGAGGAAACATTGATTTGTATTAATAATCACCCTTTCTCCTAGCTGCAAAGGAGAATCAATTCCCAGATCCTCTCTTAGTGCTGAGAGAAAATGATGAGTGGGGATGCAAATGAGGATGCTCCTGAAGAGCTGGTCACTGCAAGTAAGAAGAGAGACAGGAAGATCCTTAAGGAAGGAGGAGGAGTTGGAACAGCAGAGGGGGACAAGAGAGACTATGGAAAAAAAGGTCTGCAGTCAGAAAAGAGAAGGGATGGACTTCCCTGGTGGTGCAGTGGTTAAGAATCTGCCTGCCAATGCAGGGGATATGAGTTCAAGCCCTGGTCCGGGAAGATCCCACATGCCACGGAGCAACTAAGCCCGTGTGCCACAACTACTGAGCCCACATGCCACAACAACTGAAGCCCACATGCCTAGAGCCCGTGCTCTGTAACAAGAGAAACCACTGCAATGAGAAGCCTGCACACCACAACGAAGAGTAGCCCTCACTTGCCACAACTGGAGAAAGCCTGCCCGCGTGCAGCAGAGAAGACCCAATGCAGTCAAAAATAAATAAATAAAATAAATAAATTTATTTAAAAAAAAAAAAGAAAAGAGAAGGGAGCCCAAGGAAGAGGTGACAGCTACTGGGAGGAAAGAGAAGAAAGGTCTACACGTGACAGCCGGGGAGCTTCATGACGTGGTGTGGAGTGTAACCCTTCCATGAAATCAGGACAAAAACCCAAGTGAGTTACATGTGAGGAGTTAGCATTCTAAAACGCACCTGGGTTCCACACATATTTTACTTTTTCTTTTTGCAAGATTCATTACTCTGTACGTGGTGTCAGCAAACCCCAGCCCTTGGACTGAATCTGGCAAGCCTGGTTTTGCAAAATCAAGTTTTATCAGAACACAGATAGACACACCCATGAAGAACTGATTAAGCTGCTTTCATACACCAAGAAGGCGGAAGCAAGGAGTGGCAAAAGAGTTGCACCCCTACAGCCCACAGAGCCTAAAATGCTTACTTTCTGGCCCTTTACAGTTTACCAACCCCTGCTCTCTACTCCTAAATGTGAAATATAGACGTATCAATGGAAAGGAAAGTATTTTATCAGGCTGAGAGTGTTGGGGAAATTTAGAGTCAGCAAACCTGAGTTAAAGATAGATTCACTGGCTTCTTGGCCAAATTTTCCCATCAGTAAAATGGGATTAATAACACAAACTTCACAGAGTTATAAGGAGGCTCAATTGTGAAAATTATTTTTTTAAACATGCTTTGTAATTCATAAATATAAAAGAAATGTCAGATATTGCTGACAATGGCTGACAGGTGGCTCAAAATTTGTAAATGGTAAACACTACAGAAGCCTCAGGTACTGTTGATATACGTACATATCACATTGCTGATATACACAGATATACAGATGGATAGGTAGATAGATAGGTAGATACATAGATAGATAGATAGATCATCCACCATGATGTCCTTGGGCAGGAAAGGGCTGAACAAAGAGTCCTGTAAAGGTTATTGAAAAGACACTTGATCTTTCTTCTCTAGAATTACCAGTATACCACTTTTTGTCTTAAAAGTTCCTGACAAATACTTAGTTTGAAATTTTCCTATGTGATCACTTTCCATTTCCATGAAACCCAGCAACTTTGAATTTCATCCACAAATAGGAAATCAACCAGGCAGAATAAATATGAGGAGGCCGTACAACAGCTGTAAAGCAAGGTTTAGGTCCAAGCAATGAAAATGAAGCCATCACAATGACTTAACTATGAGAAGACTAAGGCATTTCAGTCTTTCAATGAATTAAAGCATGTTCATAAAGTCCTGTTGTTTTTTGCTCTTTTTTTTTAACTTTTAGAGCTTCAGTTGTAGTTGTGATAAACAATTCTCCAATGGCATTTGAAGGCAAATTCATAAATGCTTTTAAGACCACTAGAACATAGCTCAGCAAAACTACCATCCCTCATGACATGAGGTTCGGATGCTCTGTTTACTGTTTCAGGCCCTTGAAGACTTACTGCCTTAAATTCCATCATTAAATACAGTTTTGTTGTGTCAACAAAGACTTTAACATGTCCCTATAAAACATGATAGATCAGGTGAACAAGTGGCCAAGCAATTGATCCACCTTTTTCTAAATGACATTTAAGGGCTCATTCATTAAAGTTTTAGGATAGCTAGAATAGATAATTATACACTTCCACTTGACTATCCATCTTCCCTGTTGCCTGTTTGCTCCTGAAAGATACAACTGTCTCCTCATTGATTTGTCATTGATGAAATCCATTTCTGTAAACTTCGTCCAGTAGAGGTTAAAACATGCATTGCACTGGTAGAAAGCATAGAATTTTCATCTCACAACGGACATTGACTTCAATTTGCTAGCCATCTAGAAGTTATCATTGCCGTTATAATTGCCCTATTTTGTTTATTGGGATTGGAAAGAGAATAAATTGTGTATTATGGAGTTATCCTGAATTACTTGAATTAATTTGCTTTTAAATAGTATTTAGAGGGTTTTTAGCATACCTTTGACCTAAGGCGTTAAAGGTAAAAAATGTACAATAAATTTACGATGACCTGTATTTGTAATTACCAATGTTGGTTCAGAATTCCTTCTTATCTCAGAATTACCTTTTCTCAGGGTACTCTCTCACATGGAGGAGAAGAGGGAAGAATCATAAAAAACTCAAAATCTTCTTTTAGTGCAATGAACAGCTGTTCCCAAACATGGCTGCCCATCAGAATCATCTGAGAACTATGAAAAATTCAGATTCTTAAGTCCACTCAAACCAATCAAATCAAAATCTCTGCAGGGTTGAATCCCAGTCATTTTTAATTTTAACAAAGCACACAGATGAGTCTTTCCCAGCCAGTTCAACACCAGACTAGAAACTGCTTTGGGGAGCAACTGATTCAAATAACACCACATGACCTGTCCTCATGTCAATGGACTGAGCTTGTTGGAAAAAGCATTAAAGGTTCTTGAAAAGACAAAGTTCAGAAATTAAATTAAAAATTAATACATGAGACCTCTATGGATGAGAGTATATAATTATATTAAAGTACATAAAAGATCAAAGTAAAACAAAAGACAGTTCATGCTGTTGAATAGGATGTTTACTTCAAAAAGATGTCAATTCGGGCTTCCCTGGTGGTGCAGTGGTTGAGAGTCCGCCTGCCGATGCAGGGGATACGGGTTTGTGCCCCGGTCTGGGAAGATCCCATGTGCCGCGGAGCGGCTGGGCCCGTGAGCCATGGCCACTGAGCCTGCGCATCCCAAGTCTGTGCTCCACAACAGGAGAGGCCACAACAGTGAGAGGCCCGCGTATCACAAAATTAAAAAAAAAAAAAAGATGTCAATTCTTCCCAAATGCACTTCCAATTATTATTCTAAAATGTATATAAAAGATACTCATGAATAGCTAAGTCAACCCTGCAATTAAAGAGAAAATATGAGGAGGGTGCTGACCCTACCCACAGTAATTGAAAGTAACATGGCAGCGGTACAAGAACAAACAATTAGGCCTATGCAAGAAAATGGACAGTTGAGAGTGAGACCCATATATAAAAGGAAATGTGTTTGTACAACCCAAATCCATGGGGAAAAATTAGCCTATATAATACATGAAATTGGGAAACTGGTTCACTATATGCAGAAAAATAAAACTGGATCCCTACCTCACACCACATGCAAGGTAGACATCAGGTGGATTAAAGGTAGAAGGAGCAGATTTAATAATGTCAGAGGACATCTTTAGGATCTAATGGTGAGGAAGAACCTCTTAAGCAAAACCCCAAAAGCACAAACTATCAGGACAAAATTAATTAAATTCCATCAAAATTCAGGGGATCAGTACAAGGAAGGGAATGATGGACAAAGTTAACAGACAAGTGACACCGGGAGAAGATAGTGCCATGTCCAAAACTGTTGAGGACCTAGTATGTAGAACATGTTTTTTAAAAAAGAAAAGAAAAAGAAGAAAAGAGAAAGCTCTTACAAATCAACAAAAAACCTTTACAAACCTCAACAGAAAAAATGGGCAAAAGATATGAATAGGCAATTACTAAAAGAGAAAACACAGAGTCTGAGAAATACATAAAAAGAATTCAAATTAATGAATAATGAGAGAAAGGCAAATTACAACTATGAGATGTCACTTAATACCATTTGATTGGTAAATATTAAACACCAATTTTTAATAGGAGGGAATGTAAAGTGGTGCAGCCACTATGTAGAACAGTATGGAGGGTCCTCGAAAGCTAAAAATAGAGCTACCATATGATCCAGGAATCCCATTCCTGGGCATATATTCAAAAAGGACAAAGACTCTAATTCAAATAGATACATGCAGCCCTATGTTAATAGCAGCACTAGTCACAATAGCCAAGACATGGAAGCAACCTTAATGTTCACTGAAAAATGAATGAATAAAGAAGATGTAGTATATATACACAATGGAATATTACTCAGCCATAGAAAAGAATAAAATAATGCCATCTGCAGCAACATGGATGGGCCTAGAGACTATCGTACTAAGTGAAGTAGCTCAGAAAGAGAAAGGCAAATACCATATGATATCACTTATATGTGGAATCTAAAAAATGATACAAACAAACATATATACAAAACAGAAATAGAGTCACAGACATAGAAAACAAACTATGGTTACCAGAGGTGAAAGGGGGTAAGGAGGGAGGGATAAATTAGGAGTTTGGGATTAACACATACACACTACTATATATAAAATAAACAACAAGCACAGAGAACTATATTCAATATCTTGTAATAATCTATAATGGAGAAGAATCAGAAAAAAATATATATGTATAACTGAATCACTGTGCTGTACACCTGAGACTAACACAACATTGTAAATCAACTATACTTCAATAAAAAGAATAAAAAATAAACAAACACCAGAATAATGACAAATGTGGGCAATGTGTGGGCTACAGGAATTCCCATGCAGACTTCACAGCCCCATTGGAGAGCCATAGAGCTGTGTAATCAAATGAAGTTCAGTCATGCCCTAAGACCTAGCATTCTAGCTCCTGGGAATGTTCCAGGGAAATTCCCACACAGGTCAGTATGGGACCTACATGAAAATATTCATGACAGCATCACTCATGGAGGTGGGAAATTGGAGGCAATCCTGGTGTCCAACACGAGGAGATGCATTTGTTCAACGTGCAATATTATGCAGCTGTTAGAATGAAAAGGCAGACATATGCAAAGCCACACAGAAAGATTGAAAACAGTAAAAAAGAGAATGAGATCTATAACAAAATACTATTCGTGTTAATTAAAAACCCGTGTTCAAAAACAACAGCACACATTGTATAAGGACATATACAGATAAAAGGATATACATCAATCTTTTTAAAATGGTTTGCTATGGGTGAGTGAGGGACATGGGAGGGGGGAATGGGGGAAGGAAGGGAGGGAGGGAGGAAGGAATGAAGCTTGGAAGGGAGGGAAGAAGGAAAGGGAAATGCTGGAGAGGGGATGAAGGGAGAGGAGTGGAGGTGGGTAGAATGACGGGAGGAAGGAAAGAGATGACCCTTGCTCTCTGGCTGACAGTAGTGGGCTGAGCATTGGGAACCTTGATTAAGAGAAATCTCTGAGTCTGAGGGCCCAAGAGAGAGGGAAAAAAAAATCAATCCTAAGCATTTATCTCTTTGCATCTGAATGGCTGTTCAGCCTAAGCAATTTCAAATAAAGGTAAATGTTAGTTCTTAGCGAGTACAAATGGTGTGTAGGCCACTCAGGCATGTAAACCCCTTCACCCTTGACCACTGGATTCACTAGGAAGGCCGGAAGTTGTCTCCAATTCCTTGCTCAGAGGTCTTAGAGCTGGATTCGCATCTTTCATGCCTCTGTTTGTCTGTGAATAAATATATACATTATTCTTGTTCTTTTAATTCTGTAACCTCTTCAGAACAGTTAAAAATTATGTTAAAAACTCATTAACTTTGACGAGATATTGATGATGCCAGTGGTTAATTACGAGCCAGCTGGTGTGATAGCAAGAATTAAAAAGTTAGACGTGGGAAGTTTGTTTAAAAAAGAAAAAAAAAAAAAAGAGCCACACAGCGCTCAGAGTAATGCTGGGGGATGGTTGTAACAGCATCACTTGGTGCTGACCTTACGACACGGGTCAAAGAGAGATCTGTGGACCAACAGATCAGATTGCACCCTTTGACTCCATTACAGCGTTGGTGTCTTCCATATTCTCCCTTGCTGAGAAAAGAAAAAGTAAGGGCTATAAATTCCCATGCTTCATGGTGTTAATTGATTGCAAGCTGGGGTCAGAAAGACATTTCTCCCCAAGGAATACTCCTACACAATTTAGAGGCACTGCAGGGGTTCTAACACACCTAAAAAGCATTAAGCAGTGGTCACTGTCAAGTACCAAATAGCAAAATTTAGTATGCTCTTGGTCTGTGCTCACAAGGGAAGCGTGAATGTGTTCAGGGGTCCCTATCTCCTCAAAAGAGAGGGTTTTTAATAAGCCTATCACCCAATGAGTCCTTTCCTTTTGTAGTCCAAAAGAGGCACATTTTTTGAAAGAAAAAATAAGTGGTAAGACAGCATCGTGGTTTAAAAAAAAGAAGAAAAATAGACAGAAGGAAAAGTTTATCTTTTTCAAAAGACTTTTCAACATACAAGTAAAAAGAGTGTTAAAATGACAACATAGAACAAGGATTCAGGGTGCTCATGCTGGGGTTCCTCAGACCTCATGTCAGCAGGAGAGGAGCCTGACTTGCTCACCTGATGGAGGTGAGTCACTGAAACTGTATAAACCTCAGTCCTACATCTATAATGTGTGTATCTGCCTCATCAGCTCTGTGTCAGTAAATGAGATGATACACATAGACTACATAGTACCATCCGGGAGTGTAGGAAATCAGCAATAAGTGATCATTATTTACTTCCCAGGTAGGCAGTGGGTGAAGGGCCTGGAGACAGATTGCTGGGGTTCACCTCCATGGATTTGCCATCTATTTCCAATGCCAATGGGCAAGTTAGGGGACCTCTTCAAGCTCAGTGTCCTCATCAATAAAACAGTATCAATAGCACGTACCTCACAGCATTGGATTAGGGTGAAATGAAGTCATCCTTGTAAAGCACTAGAATGTCTGTGACATCCCTCCCTAACATTAGCTAGTACATACTCTATTATTACTACTATTACTATTTGTATGGTTGCTATATGAATAAATGCTTTCTTTATCCTAACACAGCCAGCCGGGATCAAAACACTTTGTGGAACTTTGTAACCCACATAGAAAAAATGTGTGCAGGTGGAGATAGAAAACCACTTTCTCCCAAGCCCTGAAAGGGACGCAAGCAGAAAATGAACACTTGTTTCTAGCCTCTTTGGTTCTTACTCCTCTGTTTAAGCTGTTTAAGTAGTGTTGTCTCTAGCCTTCTCTCTCCAAGCTTCACCTTGGGGTGATGGGCACCCTGTGAGCTGTGCAGTGTCTTTCCCACTAATTATCACTGCCCATCATTTCCCTCCCTCCCCCTTCTTGGTGGGGGAGAGATGACACAGGGAGCAGCTACCTAGGTGAGCACCCAATGGTAGGTTGGGCCATTATCCTCTGTCACCCATTAGTGAATAATCATTATTGTTTACTCTCTTCTCTTTTTATAGAGAGGACCTTTACAAAGATGGTTTTCTTTTCTTGTTTCCCATGAGGTTCTTTATTTTATAGACCTGCCCTCAACTTCACACAACTTTATGCTGTTACAGAAAAGTATTCATCATTTACTGATATTCAACATAAAAAATATTTTTAAAAAGTTTCCTTTTCTCCTGCAAATCAACACATTCAGCCCAAGCCTCACTGATCTTGACCTCCCTCATTTCTGTGAAAACAAACCTTCCAAATGCATCTCGGAGCATTGGCTTTTTTCTGTACCAATTCCATAGGGCTTCTCTCTCCTCACATTTATGTCATTTTGAGAAACTGAGGGGAAGTGGGTTTGTGTGGGAAATTTCATGAAAAAGGAAGCTTAGGATATTGTAAAAGCTAATTAGTTCAGAACAATGGGGCAAATACTCCATCAAGAAATCCCTTTGTTTCCTCAGAGGTCATAGAAATTACCTGATCATGCTCGCCCATTAATGGACCTTGTAAGCCCCAAATAATTAAATCCTTTGACCACAGTCTGTATCTAAACTCATAAATGGAAACAACCAGATAGAGCTGGTTGGGATAATGTCCTAAATTCTTCTCAATTCTATTCTCACTGCTAATTTTCTATATTTTCTGATTTTTTTCTTTCATATAATGAGCACGTATTAATTTTATGATCAGAAAAAGAAAACCTCTTTAACAACTTTTTATTGGTAAAATTGAAAGAAGCAGACAGATGACCTCACCAAACCAATGCTTTTCTCTTCCCTCCTTTTCTGGAAATATTGGGGAGTGATTACTAATAGCAGCAACGACTGTTTGTGTCATGGGCTGGATTTTGGAAGGTGTATAATGAACATAATCTTTCTGCCAAGCATCGGGTATCACATCTTTAGCTTACTGTTTGGGGTCTCGTGTTTCCACAATCCAATTCTTGACTCATTGTATGTGTGTATGCACACTTTGTTCCAGACTGTCTGTCAGAAGAACACTTCTTCCTAAATGAAGAAAAGTGTTTCTGGTGAATGCCAAGACTATATGAGGAATCAGAGTGCAGAGTTGCTATTTCTTTGTTCCTGCTGGTTAATTGCTTTAAAGACAAACATCAAGGGCAAGTGTGCCACAAAGAAAACCTTTTGAAGGGCACACACCACTTGTACCTTTCAAATGATCACAAATTGCATTTTGCCAGCTTTTGATCAAGGTGACAAATCTTGGCTCAGAAAAGGAATTTAGCGATGTGTCAGCCCCATCAATTAGCTCTAAGGAAAAGTAATTCATTTTTAATGGAAATACTGTTTACAAAATATACTAGGTATATAACCAAACTCTAAGAGGATATAACTCACCCTGGCAAATGGGCTGCATACCTAATAGAGTAAAATAAAAGTGAAGCAGAACACATTGTACTAACGGAAATGAAGTACATGCAACATTGTATAGTTACTGCAACAGTGATTTTACATCATACTGAAGCTTTTGTGTTCAACCTTGATTTAGATTCAAGAAGTAAGGGGGAAAACGTTGGGAAAGATGAAAAAGATAGGGAGCCATTATGTTAAGTAAAATATTATCCTTATTTTTCAAAAATCTTTAGACCAATACAAGCTCCTTTTGGACCCTAGAATTTATTGGGTCTTTGCCAATTTCTTTCCTCCACGGGTCTGGCTACATTTGCTCCTTGTTAAATGTGACCTCATTCCCATTACAGATAATATTAGGACATTTTCTAAACTTGTTTCTATTTTATTTTATTTTATTTTATTGAAGTATGGTTGTTTTACAATGTTATGTTAATTTCTGCTGCATAGCAAAGTGATTCAGTTATACATATATACATTCTTTTACATATTCTTTTCCATTATGGTTTATCATAGGATATTGAATAGAGTTCCCTGTGCTAATACAGGAAGACTTTGTTGTTTATCCATCCTATATGTAATAGTTTTCATCTGCTAATCCCAAACTCTCAATCCTTCCTTCCCCCACCCTCTCTCCCCCTTGCCAACCATAACTCTATGTCTGTGAGTGTTTCTGTTTGGTAGATAAGCTCATTTGTGTAATATTTGAGATTCCACATATAAGTGTTATCATATGGTATTTGTCTTTCTCTTTCTGGTTTACTTCACTTAGTATGATAATCTCTAGGTCCATCCATGTAGCTGCAAATGGCATTATTTCATTCGTTTTTATTGCTAAGTAGTATTCCATTGTGTATGCATGTATATATATATATATCACATCTTTATCCATTCACATCTTTACCCATTCATCTGTCAATGGACATTTAGGTTGCTTCCATGTTTTGGCTACTGTGAATAGTGCTGCTGTGAACATAGGGGTGCATGTATCTTTTTGAAGTATAGTTTTGTCTGAATATATGACCAGGAGTCGGATTGCTGGATCATATAGCAACTTTATTTTTAGCTTCTTAAGGAATCTCCAGACTGCTTTCCATAGTTGCTGCACCACTTTACATTATTACCAACAGTGTAGGAGGGTTCCCTTTTCTCCACACCCTCTTCAGCATTTATTATTTGTAGATTTTTTAATGATGGCCATTCTGACCAGTGTGAGGTGGTACCTCATTATAGTTTTGATTTGCATTTCTCTAATAATTAGTGATGTTGATCATCTTTTCATGTGCCCATTGGCCATCTGTATGTCTTCTTTGGAAAAATATCTATCTAGGTCTTCATTTGTTTCTATTCTTTAATTTCCTTTCACTATAACCCTAGAGATAAGTAGAGTTGTTAACATTATTCCCAAGTGACAAATGAGAAAACCTGGGTACCAAGTGGCTCTGCTGCCTGCTGAAATGACAGAAATAATCCACCCAACATCTCTGGGTACTCACTACCCCCATTTGCCAGGAGAAGGAACAGATGAATAATGCCACCATTTGGCTAAGTGAACATAATAGGTTCCCTCTAAAGCTATTCAATTCCTACCACAAACTTAGAAACAAAGGGAATAAACAGAGTCCCTGGAAAATATAGGAAAAAAGTCAAAACCTCATTAATCTACTACAACTTATCATGTTGGAGTAATAAAAAGAGGCACATACAGGATAACAAGTGGATATATAAAAGAGATCACCAACGACGTTTTAAAATATTCCAAAGATTTAAACAACAACAAATTATAAAAAATAAAAACAAAAAAAAAAGATGGAGGTAGGAGTTTAAGGAAGTAAGATACCAGAATGAAAACACATGGTGCTAAAAATAACATAGTTATAGGCTTCTGTCCTACTGGGGCTAGTTATTCCCCAGCTCCTAGCTCCTGGCATATCATGATGCTTAATAATTTTTGATGAAAGATTAAATGCAGGGAGGTCTTTCCCTCAACAGGTCCAACATCTAACAGAGAAATAAACATGAGCATAAATAATTGTTACAAAGCAACATAATCTTAATGATAACAGCTAACAATTTTTGAGCACTTCAGGCCTAAGGTCATTATGCCTAGTAATTCATTAAACGTTCACGGTGACCCTGTGAGGTAGGGCCTATTTCCAGCCTCACTCTACAGATAAGTAAACAAAAGCACAGGGGCACCCAAATGGTGAGCTGCAAGACTGGGATGAGAACCCAGCATCAGTAGTATAAGAGACACCACTCAGTGTAACAATGTTCTGTGTCATAGAGGGAGAGGACTCTATGTTAAATCATGTCCATTGGTGTTAACGGCAAAAGTAGCCACATTATTCATTCCCACCATGTCCTTGCTGTTTGTAATTGACTTTGCATTTCCTTCCAACAAAAGGTAGAATCTGTTCCCCCACCCCATGAATCGGGACTGGGCTCGTGACTTACTTTGGCCAATAGTACATGGTAGTAGTGACCGATGTTTCAGTCCTAAGCATAAGACTTAAGAGGCCCTGCTTCTGTTTATTTTCTTGGGACACTGACACTGCCATGTGAACAAGCCGGAGATAGCTTGCTGAATCATTATCACACAGATCACAATTGAGTCTGCAGGTCAATCCCAGCTGAGGCCTCAGAGTTGTGAGAGAATCTATACAAGATCAGCAAAGCCAGCTAGGTGACCTGCAGTGGATGGCAGATCAAGAAGGAGTCCTGCCGAGGTCAGACTTAACCAGATGAGCCCAGCCAACTGCCAATCCACAGAATCAGGAATTGAATACATAGTTAATGTTTTAAGCCACCAAGTTTTAAGATGGTCCGTTACACAGAAATAACTAATACCCCTACCATATCAAAATCTGTTAGGATGATGCTTAAACTATTTTTAAGTCCCATAAATGATCTGAGAGGGGAACACATCTTAGAATTGCCAAGACAAAAATATTTTTGGAGGACCAATATGGCAAACTATTAGGATCTTATAGCAGAACTATCTCAAAGATATAATCAAAATAAATGGAGACAAAGACCTTCACAATCCCTGATTAATTACATGGTAGGCTGCTTCTGAAATGGTCCCCAGGTGATCCCCAACTTGCCTTCCAGATATCCTACTAGATTACCATCATGGTGTCATCTGGGTCTGCTGCCTCATCTGAAGGTTCAGCACGGGAAGAATCAGCTTCCACATTATTGTTGGCAGGATCTGGTTCTCAAGGGATGTTGGACTGAGGTCCTCAGTTCCTTGCTGGCTGTTGGCCAGAGGCTGCCCTCAGGTCTTTTCCATGTGAACCCCTCCATAAGACAGCTTACAATGTGGTAGTCTGCTTCTTCAGAGCAAGCACTCAGAAAGACACAGAGAGAGAGTGTACAAGCAAGATGGAAGTCACAGACTTTTATAACCTAATCTTGAAATTGATATGTCATCACTTGTGCCATATGCTATACACTACAAGCAAGTTACTAGGTCAAGCTCAGGCATAAGGGGAGGGAATTACACAAGGGTGTGGACACCAGGATTTGGGGATCCTTGGGAACCACTTTAGAAGCAGCCTACCATACCACATAACTAAATTCTAGGAAATTATGAAGAGGTGGGATTTGTAATCAGAAAGTTATTCAGCCATTTTCAAAATGCTAGACCTCAGGAACCAACTCTTGAAACTTGAAGGAGGTCATTTTTTTTAATACAAATTATGCAGTGTTTTTATGGTCCCAAAAGAATAACAAAGGGTGAAACTATAAATAAGTTTTAAAAGGTTTAGGAAAGTTCTCAGATGCTGGCTCTATAATGGAATATTAAAGGGGTGTAAGGAATGTGTGCAGTGGATTCCTAAAGTTTTCAGAGTAATGTCAAAAAAGACAACCTTAGCTCCCTACACAATGTCCCTCAGAAGCAGGCAAGATGGACCATTGGCCTAATCTGTTGTGGCATTTCTTATATACTTATGCATAACACTATGTGGGAATGCAATAAAAATTTAAACAAGGTACTAAAGTTCAACAAAATGGGAGGATGGAGCTTTTGATAAATGGAGACATGACATTCCTACATGGTGTCTCAGAGAGCTGATATGCCTGTGCTCTTTTATATTAGTTCATCCAGAAGTTCATCTAAATCAAGATTCAAAAACCATGTCTTAGTTCCTCAAAGAATTAGAGAGAATAAAACAGTGTTTTGTAGAATATTACTGTTAGAGAGAAGAAAAATATCTGACTCCATATGACAGGGCTCACTTTTATACCTACATTACGCTCAAGTGTTTAAAATGGCAAAGTCATCTATTTTGCCCTCAGGCAATGTCTAAGGAGATATTTTAGGAATACACTTGGGGTTTGGGGGGATTTGTTGTCCTCAAGTTTTTAAAGAGAAAAATGAGGATGGGTGTACTGAAGTCTTATGCTTTACAATCCACATAGTAGGACAAATAACTGTTCAGAAGGTAAACATCCCTCAGTGAAAAGAATGAATTTAAAAGTTTCCATATAAGTAGAGTCAGACATTGTGACCTTGTAAGAGTGGTAGCTTCTGTCAGTCAACCCGAATTCACTTTAAGCCTTAAACATATAAGTCACATTGAGAGGGTTATGCATTTCACAAGTGGATTTATATATAAATACTTTTGCTGGCTCCAGTTCAACACAACAAAAGAAGTCAAACATTAGTCTGTATTTGTATTTCTTTGCTGAAGTGTTTTGACATAAACTGCACACAATCCTAGCTGGAGAGCAGCAGGCAGTTTGGAACTAACTGTTCCTCACACTTGCATTCTTTGTGATATGAAAAAAATTTTTTCTACTTAGAAAATTAGAAAGCTTATGAATAAAAAGTTTGCTCGAACTTCAGAGAAGAGTTGTTTAAAACAGCATAGCATTTCTGGAAACTTCCAGCTTCACACAAAATTCACTGCCTACAATGTCTCAGGGTGCCTCTAAGTATCAATTCCCAAATTCCAAATACACAACATATACCTTTCTAAGACAGAAAATAATACCTTTTATATCTAGAATTCACTCAGAACATGCTTCTATTTTTTAAACTTAATTCATTTCTTCCAATGCAGAAAAAAGTCATTTAGTTGAAAGCACTGAATATCCACATTACACTGCAAAACTGTTGGAGACACTTATGGGAAGGAATATTTTGAGAAATTTTCATAGTCAATATGTCTATATGGAGTTAGAAAAAAACCTCTCTGGAGATCATCTGTATCAGTCAGTTATTCACACAATAATGCTGAGTAACTAACCACCCTAAAGCTCATGTACTTGAAGCAGCAATCATTTGTTCTCACACCCATCAGCAGCAGGGTGGCTGCTCTGTGGCTGAGCTGGGTAGGACTATAGGCTCCAGGCTGCAGGTTCAGGTCAGATCAACTCCAGGTGGATCAGCAATTGTCAGGGGCAGTTTGTCCTCATTTCTCATTCTGAAACTCAGGCTGAAGCAACAGTGGCTACACGAGGCATGTTGTCCTCCCTGAGGATCACAGGTGCAAAAAGGCAAACCCAGTCCCACAAGCACGTACAAAGCCTCTGCTGGTCTCATGTGTCTTAACATCCCTTTGGCCAAAGAAACTTACACAATCAAGTCCAAAGTCCAGGGGTGGGGAATCATACTCTGCCACAATTAGGTCATGGCAGTAAATCATCCTTCCATACTTTCATTACTAGGTGTTACTGCCAACCTGAAATAGTCAATGAAGGAATTGTGCCTTCCTCTAAATTGAGTATCAGATTATTGTTATATTAAAAATGAAGAATCCAGGGAGTTCCCTGGTGGTCCTGTGGTTAGGACTGGGCACTTTCACTGCTGTGGCTGGGTTCAATCCTTGATCAGGGAGCTAAGATCCTGAAAGCCACATGGTGCAGCCAGAAGAAGATGAAGAAGAAGAAGAAGAAGACGAAGACGAAGAAGAAGAAGAAGAAGAAGAAGAAGAAGAAGAAGAAGAAGACGAAGAAAGAAGACGAAGAAAGAAGAAGAAGAAGAAGAAGACGAAGAAGAAGAAGAAGAAGACGAAGAAGACGAAGAAGACGAAGAAGAAGAAAGAAGACGAAGAAGAAGAAGAAGAAGAAGAAGAAGAAGAAGAAGAAGAAGAAGAAGACGAAGACGAAGGAAGAAGACGAAGGAAGAAGACGAAGAAGAAGAAGACGAAGAAGAAGAAGAAGACGAAGAAGAAGAAAGAAGACGAAGAAGAAGACGAAGAAGAAGACGAAGAAGAAGACGAAGAAGAAGAAGAAGAAGAAGAAGAAGAAGAAGAAGAAGAAGAAGAAGAAGAAGAAGAAGAAGAAGAAGAAGAAGAAGAAGAAGAAGAAGAAGAAGAAGAAGAAGAAGAAGAAGAAGAAGAAGAAGAAGAAGAAGAAGAAGAAGAAGAAGAAGAAGAAGAAGAAGAAGAAGAAGAAGAAGAAGAAGAAGAAGAAGAAGAAGAAGAAGAAGAAGAAGAAGAAGAAGAAGAAGAAGAAGAAGAAGAAGAAGAAGAAGAAGAAGAAGAAGAAGAAGAAGAAGAAGAAAAGAATCCAGAGGAATTACTTTTCCTAAAAATTTTTGTGCTTCATTGGAAATGTAATAGGGAAGAACAAATCTGACTCCATATTGGATCTGTTTCTTTTACTTTAAATTTTGTGTTCTGTTGCTTTTGCAACAAGTTACAAATGTTGCCTATAGCCCTTCTTGAGGCTCTGACCTTTAAAAGTATAACACTTTTCCATTCATATAGAGAGAAAAAGTTGCAGAACAGAGAATGACATTGTCTTGTTGGAGGTTTATAGGAACATTGTGACCAGACAGCTGCAAGAACAAAGGATTCTGACACCAAGAAGTTTGCAACAACCAACTACACCTCCTCCCCTTTTAGTTTAAAAGAAGCCTGACTTCTAACTCCAGGAAGATGGTTCTTAGGGACACAAGTCCACCATCATCTCTGTCTGCTGGCTTTCCAAATAAACTCACTATTCCTTGCCCCAACACCTCTTCTCTCAATTTATTGGCCTGTCATGCGGCAAGCAGTATAAGCTTGCATTTGGTAACAGAAATCTGCATACAAACAGCAATTCTATGGTTTATAAATGGCCATGGTTATGAGTTTTATACCAA
Organism: Mesoplodon densirostris; assembly: GCF_025265405.1. Lineage (NCBI taxonomy): Eukaryota > Metazoa > Chordata > Mammalia > Artiodactyla > Ziphiidae > Mesoplodon > Mesoplodon densirostris. The sequence goes on along the minus strand of NC_082665.1, from coordinate 124,539,049 downwards.
ATATGAATACATGACTATATAACGCATGTGTAAAGATATAGATATAGATTAAGTCTAGAATTACATTTGGATTTAGATATCTAACTCGTTTAGTATTTGCTTTCTTTTCTGAGTAGTTTAGTTGGAAGTCAACAGGGCTGTAGGCCACACTTTATTAAGTTCTTAAAAGTAGCAAATTCTTCCAAAGAAGGTAAATTTTAAACAAAACAGGTGGAAAATAAGCTAAAATAAATGCTAAAATTCAAATTGCATTTCGCGTGTTGGTTCACAAAGTGGTCTCCCATGCACAGAGGGCAGGGAGAGACCAAAGGAAGAGGTGACCACTCCAGGTGGTAGGTGGCGGGTTGAATACTCAAGGGAACTTAACATATGAGGCTTGTCTTGGGTGCCAAAAGATGAGTGGAACTTCACACCCACCCACAAGAATCTTAAAGTTTATATAGAAGGTTCAGTCATACCCAGGTGGTCTCAACACCACACTGCTCTCTCAAGGCTTCATCCTTGAAAACAGCTCCAGCTGTGGGGATAGTGGGCAGAACATACATTCCAAGGACAGGGAGGGGATGAGGTGCTTCTGATTATCCAGGGCCAGCTCGTGGGTCAACCGGTGGTTATGTCCTCTTGATGACCTCCTCTAACATTGCCAAAAAAAATAACAAATGACATTTTAGTCCCCTAAACCAGAGAAACTTCCATTTTTTCCTGTCAGTTTGAGGCTTTATATGACAACCTCAAGTCAAAATGGCCCAACTCTTGTACACTCTTCCTCTAGAATCTTGCATGGGCTGAACTCCAGTGACCTGATTAGTTAAAGTTTTCTTAGTCTAGGATGTGCTCGTTTCTAAAGCAAATAGATGTATGAGGTTGATACTACAGCAACCTTGCTTTCTCTGGAGAAACTTCTAAAAAAGAAAGTTTATCTATGGCAGTATTTGTTCTCTGATGGAGCATAAAGAATGATAGATGTATATGTATAACTGGATCACTTTTCTGTACAGCAGAAACTAACACAACATTGTAAGTCAACTATACTTCAATTTTTTAAAAAAAAGAATGATAGAAAAACACTCATTTCCAGTTATTCTGTATAAACCCTCTCACAGTTGGTTTTGGATGTAATCATGTGTTCCTTCAATAGAAGTTTAGTATAGGGGTTTTGTCTCTTATAGACTATGTCCATTTAAGAGCAGAAAATAACTTTATATGTGTACATTTTTTTCTGTTTGTCCATAATTTAACTACAATTTTCTTGGGGTCAAGGATGGTTCTCTTTTCATGCCTGAAAACATCTTCCACCATGTCTTGTATTGAGGAAGCATTTGATGACTCTGCCCAAATGGATTGAATCATTGGATTCCACCTTTTATAAATCCATTGGCTTAAAGGAATATTTACTTGTCTGTTGGGGAAGACAATGATTGTTCTTGACAGCAGTAGGTAAATTATGAAAAATGCGGAAAATCACCAGAATGAAATACCAAACTATGAGTCAAATATATTTGGGCTCCAACCAAAATGGCCAGGAGAAACTGTCCTGGCTTCATGGGAAACCACTGGGCCTGGATTTCATCTCCTGTCTTGAAAGAGAATCTTCATTTCCACAAACGTGTTTTGGCTGGAGCATGAAGGAGAGTGTCCGAACATTAGGCTCAACAAAACTGCTGGTTGTAAATAATTTTATCCATGTAGTCAAAGAAAAATTGTGAAAGATAGAAAATTAAAATGTAGTATGGAAGCTATCTAGAATACAAACCTTTTGCTTTCAGAAAAGAGCTCAACAAAATTATTTGGGGAACTGAGACTATGATGTGATTTTTATGTAGCAATAAACCACTTAAACCAGCGTTCCTGGCTCGCTTTCAGAAGTTCAAAAGTAATCGTTTCAACACAATCTTGCATGGTTAAAGACACATACCACCATATACTAATTTTTTTTAATTTTGTTAAAACAGAAAAGCACTAAAACAATTATATAACAAAAATTATTATTCCATTTCTTAACAACAATTATGATTTAAACTGATGTTAAGTAAACTTTTATATATAGAATGGATAAACAACAATGTCCTACTGTATAGCACAGAGAACTATATTCAGTATCCTATGATAAACCATAATGGAAAAGAATATTTTTTAAAAAGAATGTATACATATGTATATATGTATAACTGAATCACTTTGATGTACAGCAGTAATTAATACAACTTTGTAAATCAACTACACTTCAATAAAAAACAATAATAATAATTAAACTGATGTTAAGTTCTTCCTCTCAGTATAAGTTCCTTGACCATCAAGCACTTGGATCCCCACTTCTAACATAAAATTATCTGATTAATACTTTTTCTTCCCTGATGCCCATAACCACCAGTACCCATTGACTGATTAAATAAGCATTTGCTCTCGACCACATGATTGACTCTCCAATTTCCTGGAATTCTAGACAAAAGAATAATTTTATAAGACTTTTTATTACAGAGAATTTTAGACATACACAAAAGTACATTCAAATCATTTGTGTAGGGTAAGGAGTCTCTGATAAGGAGATTCCCCTTGATTTCACAGTCTTCCTTAATAGATCTGCGAGTCCATCCTTAATCCAGCAACCCATCCTCCTTTGTCTCCAACCTTGCTCTTTGTTACAATTCCAAGGGGAAGAGAAACAGATGATGCCCTGCCTCCTCCCAACTCCAATCTTGAATATTTCTTTCTGAACCATTCCTCACCCATCTTCACACACAACTCAATCTCTCTTAATCCCATGAGGAATTTTAGAAAATGAAAAGCAGCTCCACTTATTCATTCAATCATTCATCAGCTATTTATGATTATGTGCCAAGAAGTGCAATAGATAGTGAGGGTTCTACACAGAAGTTGGGCATGGTTTCCATCCCCCGTGGAGCTGATAGGCTAATGAGGAAGAATAAAAGGTAGACAATTACACTAAAGTGTGATAAGTGCTATGGTGGGGACAGGAGGCTTATTCTTGAAGTAGGGAGGAGGAGTTTCACCAGACAGGTGGAGGGGCTGGGTAGTCAGGGAGGATTGTTTGGAAGAAGTAACATCTAAGCAAAAATCCAAAGGATGATTAGCAACTAACCAGGCAAAGATACAAGGAGAAAGCATTCAAGGAAGACAGAATAGCACATACAAAGCCCCAGACATATGAGAGCTTAGTACATTTGGAAAAATCAAAGTTCAATATGGCTAGAGTATAGACTCAGCATGGGGAGGAGGATTAGGAGGAGAAAATAAAAGAATACATGAGGCTGGAAGAGCACCAAGGACTAGTTTTTGCAACACCTTTGATTTCAAGCGAAGGGAGTTTGGATTTTATCTTGAGGGTGATGGGTACCACTGATGAATAACAAACACTGTGAAATAACTAGATTTGATTCAGTAGTCACTCTCACCACATGTGAAGATCAGACTGAGCAGGGAAATAGGAGGAGAGAAGAAGAGGAACGGGGAGACTTGTTAGAGGCTGTAGCAGTAATATAGGTGAGAGATGGTGGTGGCTTTCTCTGGGATGGAGGGAGTGGAGATGGAGAGAGGTAGAAGGGTTCAAGGAGCACTGTGGGAGGGGAGGACAGTGAGATTTACTGAATGGTTGGTTCTGGGAAGAAAAAGAAAAAACATTATGATACTCAGAAACCTTTTTGACCAAGAAGGTTGATGGTGGTGCCATTTGCCAAGATAAAAAGTCCACGTTGAGTCTAAGGTCCTTGGGATATGTCAGTGGCTACACTGGGGCTTGGATGAACAAGACCAGATTGGACACATTCAGATCACAGAAATCATCATGGAAGTTGATGGTCATTTGCCCTGCTATTTTAATGTGTCCCCTAGTTGGACATTTGCCCCTTTAGCATAGACCACCAACCTGGTGAAGGGAAAAAGGATCTGGGTTAGGAATCTAGAGACATGGCTTCTGTCCAAGTTCTGCCACCCAGAGTTCTGTGGCCCTGAGGAGATCCCTTTCAGTCTCTGAGTTTCATGATCTGCAGAATAATAAGATTGAAATCACCCCCAAGCTCCTTTTCAGTCCCAATATTCTATGGTATGGTTACAGTTCATCTATTCCCTGTTTATTAAAGTTTACTCTTTAAAATAAACCATTATTAAGACATTGAACAAGAAACATCTTAGGCAGTGAAACTCCCCTTTTTCTTTAATATCAGAAATACTTTAAAAATCTTTTTGATAGTAAAAAAAAGCGTCCTGGGTTGTTATTAATGCTGTTTGTCTCTGTTATTCTACCAGATATCAGGAGCTTCATTATTTCATTTTTCTGGCTGTCTAGTACAGCTATTCATAACAGTCCCTGAAATTTAAATACCCCAATTTTCTTATAAACCAGAAAACATCAATAAGCACTCGACTTTGAAATTATCCTACTATCTATTTTCTAGCATTATTGTGAGTTACAAAAAAAAAGAAAAGAAATACAGTTTCCAACTTGCTTCATTTCTCCTTCTGGAAGAACTATACACCAGGTCTCATTTCTTGACAGTAATTTCCTTTGTTATTGTGAGCCCCTTGTAGAAAATATATCTGAAATAGCTTTGGAGACTGCTTCCTTTCACTGTGACAAGGCCAGCAGTAGCAACCCAAGTCAACAAGGGAGTGAGATCAAGCAAATTCGCTCTCGAGTCTCATTTAGACACCAGGTTGGTATATCTGACACCTTCTTTATATATTCACTGCCCAGTCTCCCTGCCACCTGAATGTGGTGGCACAATGCCTGGCACATGGCAGTAACAAGAACTGCTGTTCCTTAGTCTTTTGTAATGCCCAGCACTGTGCTAGGAGCCTATCATACCCATCTCAGTCAGTTTTCACATCAATCCTGTGAGGTGGGTTTTATTATTATCCCCATTGTACAGATGAGGAGATTAAGGCTCGGAGAGTAACTTGCCCAATGTCCCTTCACAGGTGAAATGTTGCTGAGACTGGGGCTCAACCCCAAGCCATCCAATGTCTGCGTCTGAGCCATAACTGTTAGAGCAGGCAGGTAGCTAGATATGAGCAGAGAAATGGGGGCAGGGGGCAGGGGGCAGGAAATCATGCATCTTGTAAACAATGGGGTCCCTTGGGCAGACAAAGAAAAGCAGGAACCACCAGACTGACAGGAAACCACACATTTGGGGGGGATAGCTGTCCTGGAGGCAAAGGAAGGTGGGAAAAGGCAGGAATCTCTGGCATCCGAATGTAACCTGTTGCTCATTATGCTCTCATTACAATAAAATTAGCCTTGCAGATAAGAAGTACCCATCATGCACCAACGCCATGACACTTCCAATCAAGGTTAAATAAGGACAAAAATCCCTCCTCCCTTGGGGAGATGGAGCTGGATGAAAATCAGGGAATACGACCCCCAAACTGCTCCTTCCCCAGTGAATATTCCACCCCTTCATTTGTATGCTCCTCATAACCAGCTTGCCAAAGAAACCCAGGGCAGCAGCTCCTCATCTGTCTGCCCGCTCTCCCTTTGAGAGAGTGTTCTTGCTTAAATAAATTCTCACTTTACTTTCTTAACCTCTCTGCTTCATCTGCAAATTCCTTCAAGATGAGGCAAGAACCTTAAATTCACCGGGAACATGACTGATCTGCATGACTTCCCATAAGCCCTCAACAAGTATTATAGCTGAAATGTGGGTAGAGGCATGGATGCTGCCATCAGCTGGTCCCCACTTCCTTGCTTCTGTTAGTTCCCACTGCAGTCCTGTGACAACCTACAGCTTAAAGGTGCTTCCTGCCCTTTATCCCTTTGATACAACTTATACATCAGGCCATATTCTGGAAGCAGCAAGGTCTCTGTTCTCAGGAGCTGACCTCCTAGAGAAGGAGGTGGACAAGAAAGTAAAACACATAAATCAATAAAGGACTGGCAAATTGTGGAAAGTGTCTGAAGGCAATAAAACAGGACGAGGGATAAAAAGTGTCTGGAGAGAGAGCTGTTTGCATTTATCCTACAATATCCTAAAATAGCTGGATATTCTTCCCTCCAGCTATTTCTGTTGCCAGATCCCACTAGAGGTCCAGCTCTTGGAATCTTTGTTATCACTATAGCCTCATAACTGGTGTCTCTGCTTCCAGGTTCTTTTTTCTTCAGTTTATCATGTTGACCTCTTTGGAATGATATTGCTAGATTGTAAGTTTCTCTTCTTGCCTTTTTGCTGTATGTTGGGCTCAAGTACCTCATCTTACACCCAAGTCCCTCCATCATCTGGCCTCCTACTACACATCTGAAAATGTCTTCCTTCCTTCATCCACAAGCCTATCTGAACCATCTACCATGTGTTAGTCACCATACATGCCCCAACATAAGCTCTGTGGTTTGGTCATGTTTCCTGGTTCTTCTACATATTTTATGCTTATTCCCTCATGCCTGATGCTAGATCAGTCTTTTCTGCTCTGTCCACCTCTCCAAACTTCCTTGTCATTTAGTGCCAGCTTAAGTCCTGGCAATGAACTTCTCTTTATTCATACCATTTCACACTAACATCCTTTAAAAAAAAATCTCATTAGTTTCAAAAAAAATCTCATTAGTTTCAATAGCCTTCTCTCCCATAGCTTTGCAATTCTCTCTCATCATGAATGTGTGTGTTGCACACACTTGTGTGTGACTGAAGTCTGCACATTTATTCAGGACAACAACTAGTCCTTCTGTTCCTCTCTTATTGCCTAGTCAATGATCACAATAGCAGCAAAAATGTATTGAGCACTTACCATGTGCAAAGCACTGTGCTAAGTGTTTACACGCTTTAATCTATTACTCCTCCCCATAGCTTTGTGAGCTGTCACTCTTGTTACCTGCATTGGGCAGATGATGAAACTAAGGCTTAGAGAGTTGAAGCAACTTGAGTAAGGTCACACTGTTAGCAAGTGGCAACCCTAGAATTTATTTTTTTAAATTGAAGTATAATTTATTTACTGTATTATGTTTGTTTCAGGTATACAGTATAGTGATTCAGTTTTATATATATATATATATATATATATATATATATATATATATTTCAGATATGTAGATATAGATCTCACAGCTTCTTAAGCCAATCATCTGTTCTATTGTAAATAGTGCTGCTATGAACACTGGAGTGCATGTCAGCCCTGGAATATATACCTAAGGGTATAGTTTCAAAGTTTGCAACCCAACCTCTAAGCCACACCCCCTGAGCATAACCCTCTTCATTACTTTATAATCCCTATCCCTGGTTCCTTCCTAAAAAGGCTCAGGACTCTGCAGGAAAAAACACCACGTGGGGATGGTGCGGTGGGAAAGAAAGAAGCCATGTAGCTCTGGAGCAGGATTCTGTCTTTTGGGTGTTGCTACAGCAAGGACCCTGTGGGAAGGAGGGGAGGTGAACCATACACTAAGGAATTGGTGGGTAAGAAGGGAAAATGCCTTAAAGTTATTGATGAGACAATACAGCCACAAGAGTTGCTTCAGGCTGAAGACAAACCCATCAGGAAACTCAAAGAATCATGCTATCAACATTGGGGGGTTCCAATGAACTTGCTCAGGTTTCTCCTTGAAGGTCAGTGGATTTCTGATAATCCAGCTGCAAAAGAACTGGTAGTGGAGGGAGGAGATGTGATCACCATTTATCAGGAACAAACAGCAAGACTTTCAACAGTTTAGACACCCTTTTAATTTTCTTTCTTTTCCATTAAAAAAATAGTTTCTTTATAATGTGAAGTTCAATGCTGAATTGAAGCAGGTCCCCATTTTCTGAAAGTTCCCCCCTAAAAAACCTTGTATTGATATTTTGAGTCCCGGTGCTTATTATTCTTTTTCATTGGTTTGTGTCTTGCTGAGTTCTCATGCCCCAGCTCCATCCTCCTTTGTGTTGCCCTCCCCTTTTTATAAAGTGTATGTGGATGCTGTGGGAGAAGAGGACTGTTCTAGAACTGGGCATTCTCAGGCTTGTCTGCGATGGGGTTGGTGGATGCAGGCACTAGTGACTTCCTGTTGGACCCTGAAGTTTTGACCAGGGACTGCTTCACTGCTGGACCTTCTAGTCCATTCAGGCTGCAGTAACAAAATACTGCAGACTGAGTAGCTTATAAACAAACATTTATTTCTCACAACACTGGAGGCTAGAAGTCAGAGATCAAGGTGCCAGGATGGTGGGGTGAGAGCCTGTAGTCTTCCTGTGTCCTCACATGATGGAAGGGGAGAGGAATCTTTCTGAAGCCTCTTTTATAAGGGCACTAATCCTATTCATGAGAGCTCCACTCTCATGACCTAATCACCTCCCTAAGGCCCACCCCCAAATACCATCGCCTTGGAGGTTAGGATTTCAACAGGTGAGTTTGTGGGGGATACAAACATTCTAATGACAGCAGTGGGAGATGGAACTTTTCAGAGGACTAAAATGGGAAGGAAAAGGTATTTCCTTAACTTGAACACACATTTACAATCTGACGGTCTGGACCAAAACAACAAAAATTGGGTTGGAAGTGAGGAGGCTTGGTCAGGGTAATAATAATAATCAACTCCAAAGTTGCCTTTACTGAAGAGACAGTGCATTTTAAGAGTTTTAAAAATCATGTCAGAAGATCCCAGATAATAAAAGAAAGGAGGTCATACAGAAGCATTTGAAACAAAGCACTGATATCTTTTGATTTGGGATTTTAAATGGTAATTGTCTGTACCGACTATATTAAAACAAGCAAAATGTTTGGAAAGTCCATTAAATTAAAAAAGAAAGTACCGTACAAGTGTGAAATATAAATAAAAACCCAAAAGTCATATACAAGAAAAATGGCAATCAACGTACCCAAAATTTAAATGAACATCAGGTTTGGTGTAAATCTCCCAGCAACTAAAGCAAAAAGAAAACTTTAATCAGTTGGAAAGTTCTAAATTTGATGACATCATCTACCAGAGGAAGAACGTTATTTCTGCTTTGTTTTTCATGAAATTTTCCTCATTGCCCTGGATTTCCCCAAGCAAACACATAATACAAATACGTTTTCAGACTTGAGGTGGTTTCCCTCTTATTTCTTCATACAAAAGCTCAAATATCACCCCAGGCGTATGGCTCGGTATCCAGTAGTTTATTGAATTCAACATGTTGTGACTTTCTGATTTTGATTAAACACACACGTGAGAAATTCATGAATGTACTGTGTTCCCTTCAAGTAATTTCTAAATGCCTCGCAGGGCCATTACCAATAGGCGCGAAGTTATTTCATTCTGTCCTGAGGAGCTGAGGCCAGCATGGTGTAAGGTGATAGCCTTGAAGAATAAGTGTTCAAAGACGACATCTTTGTCCTCACACAGACTCTGAAGCCTAAACTACACCCAGTCAGCAATCTGAGCATCAGCTTCTCCAAACACACACACACATCAATCAATAGGATGCCTTGAGAGGAAAGAAACCACTGTTTTCTCTCTTTCATGCGCTATCAAGCTTCTGTGAATGACAGGCTTTTGGTTTCTCCTTAGCTGTTTCTAATAGGTTGAAACCCCAAGGCTGCTGATCTGTGATTATATAAACATATATACTTTTTCAAGATATACATTTTCTCAAGTCTAAATAAATAGCGTATATGCACTTTGTAATTGGCTTTTATCAGGAGTCACTCTTCTCACTTTTTTAAAAAACAGTCTGGGCTTTGTTGTTCTCGTTCAAAGTCCTTTTTAAAGAAGAAAAAAAGATCTGTATTAAAGGTACAGTAAGCTTTAGTGTCCTCGATTGTTCTCTGCCAAGAAACCAATTTTAAATGTTTGATTCCCCACCCCACAAATTGTGGAAAGGAACAAAGTGGATATTATTCTTTAAATCTAAGTTTAAACAGCTTAATGAGTGGAGCCAATTGAAGTAAATCATAATTGCTAAACAGGATTAAGTTTACAACAGTCTCGTGAAAGTCTGCGAAAAAGCACAACACAAAAATAGACCCAAACAACGGATACGCATTTGTATGTGGCTGCAGTTCCAGGAGTCCTTTCTCTCAAATGCCGGTGTTATGAATCAGTGCGCGTAAACCAGTAAACTTCCTGGTCCCGCGTTCTCACTTGATCCGTATTATTTACGTTCCACACTCTAGTATGTAACTGGCAAACATTTTCAAATAGTAAGGTTCATATGCCACCAGTGGTGATGTAAAATCAGGTTTTCTCCTGCATTTAGGAAATTAGGGCGATCCCACCCCGCTGTACTCATTGGACCGCCCTTTGTACTACACAATTTATCTTCAGCCTAATGCATTTTATGCAAGGGATCAAAAGTTGTGGGCTGACTTCTCGACTCAATTAGCTAAATTATTTCTTGCCATTTCAAATCATAGCCTAAGGCTCCACAAGGCAGCAATTGAAAAAAAAAAAAAGAAAAAAATTGAAAAGTGGGGCCATTCATGCTCAGACATCAGACCTGAAGTAAAGAGAAGCCCAAGCCCTAAGATTCAGAAACCAACCTGGTCTTCAGTTGTGTAAGCCCACCACCCACGCCGCCAAGCCCCGCTATTTCCTTGAACTCACTCCTGGGTTTTTCATCAAGCCCTGAGTTAGAGCAAACACTTTGGTGCAAAGGTTTCTCAACAAGCCTTTATCAGAACACTATTCTGCCAGTTGCTCAGGAAAAGGGGGTTCTGTGGTCTAATAAGTTTGGGAAATGTGCATTTCACAAAGCGCAATAGCATATTAAAAGCTCCCAGAAGTACTACAGAAACTTTTTTTTTTTTTTTTTTTGCGGTACGCGGGCCTCTCACTGTTGTGGCCTCTCCCCTTGCGGAGCACAGGCTCCGGACGCACAGGCTCAGCGGCCATGGCTCACGGGCCCAGCTGCTCTGCGGCATGTGGGATCTTCCCGGACTGGGGCACGAACCCGTGTCCCCTGCATCGGCAGGCAGACTCTCAACCACTGCGCCACCAGGGAAGCCCCCTACAGAAACTTTTAACTTAGCTGAGTTACCCTTGCTGAGGCCCCGTTTCCCAAAATTAAGAGGCCACAGAATCTCATTTTCAACATAATACTCCATGGAACCAATATTCTGCCAGGATTCACTTTGGGAAACCCAAATTTAGAACTCCAATTTGGCTCTCTGCTTACATTTTTTCTAATTTAAGTTGGACAATACATTATAAATAATCCACTGTGCGTTTTTGGAAAGTGCCGTAATCTCCAGAGTTTTGTGGATGTGTGAGTTTTTATGTAAATCGGAATTTCTTTCGGTGCTTAAGCAACTTGATAATTAAGGGTCTGAAGCATGCATTCTCTGTCACCTTCCTCCACAGTGAAAGGTTTTCAGAATGTATCCTGGTGACCTGTTCCCTGTAACTTTTACAAATGCTTCATTTTCCCCAATACTGCACCAAACCTCACTTGACAGACTCTGCTTGACGAGTATTAAGGCAGCCAAGTGAACTGTTTCATACTCACTCTCAATCTGTTGAATCCAGTTCCAGGGCCTCTGCAGCAAAGACACACACTTGATTCATTACTAAGCCTCATAGGTCTGATTCCCTCGCTACAGTCAAGTAACATCCTCAGATCACGACGTCCCCTGTGATCGAGCAGCCTCAGTGCCTTAGACCCTCACCTCCCCTGATTCAGAAAGCTACAAACATGCCTCCATCATGCCATCAATGGTATTCAGCTAGGACCTAGGGTAACAAAGTCTTAGCTCCAAAATGCTAAGTTTTGCCAGAGCATATGGGATTATAAAAGCAAATGTGTATTCCGCATAATATTGTGTCACAATTATCAGGCAAATTTTTTAAAAGGCAACACCCACAGGTCTGAACAACTTCAGTTTTATGCAAATTCTGCAAGCACTAAGACGTGCTTATTTGTCACTTTTTTGTTGTATCAGCACAGCACCCCAGGGAGGAATCGTGTTTCACTGTGCTTCACCATTATTAGTGTCTACCTTTGCAAATACTCTCCCCACTTGCTAAAGGAAATTCTGGCTCGGCACGAGAGTTCTCTGTTCACATCCTTATTTTGTGACTGGCAGAGAGGAGTTTCTGTGAGTACAATGATGCAACTCAATGCTCCTTGGGAATTCAATATGCTGTACCATGGATGCCCAACCCCACACGCTTTTTATAATCATAGCCATCATCTTTTTATTATGTCTTGGACTTGAGGAGGCCTGAAAGCAGATGTAACTCATGATGACCTGACTTCAATGGGAGAATGAACCAGGTGGCTAATTGTCTCTAAAACAAATACACTGATAATTAGCAGGAGAGCACAATGCAACAGAAGCCTAACCACCAACCTTTATTTAAGTTAAGCAAATGGGTCAGCAAATGATGCAGCTGCACCGCACTTTGACAAGTTAATAAGAGAGCCATACTTCATCTCGGCAGCCGCACTAGCCAAAGCATGCCCTAAGGACTTCGTATCAACAATGCTGAAACTGTAAACTTGGGAAATTGTCAATGCTCACAATGAAAACCCCCTGTCTGAGTACTCTGTGGAGCCAGGGTTTAAGGTGCTAGATTTTCTCACCTATGGAATGCTGGGGTCAAAGCTGAGACAATAGGAAGATGTTGAGATCTCACCCCTACACACTGGAAGTGCTAATAATTGCGGCTCTCTACTAGTGCTGATTTAGCGACAGCATCATTGCAGATTTCATTTTTCTAGGTTGTAGATTACTCTGCTTGGATTGACTGACACCTAGATCAGGGTTCAGCGTGTTATTTCTGTAAAGGGCTAAAGAGTAAATACTATAAGTTTTGAAGGCCTTATGGCCTCGGTTGAAATTACTTGGTTCTGCCATTTTAGCACTAAAGCAGCCATAGATAAGTCATAAATAAATTAGTCTAGCTGTATTCCAATAAAACTTTATTTATGGACACAAATTAAATTCTATATACTTCTCATTCAAGAACTATTCTTCTTGTTTTGATTTTTTTCAAGCATTTACAATATAGGAAAAATTCTTGGTTTATGGGCCATACAAAAACAGGCTGGGGACTTCCCTGGTTGTCCAGTGGTTAAGACTTTGCCTTCCATTGCAGGGGGACTGTGGGTTCGATTCCTGGTTGGGGAGCTAAGATCCCACATGTCTCGCAGCCAAAAACCAAAACATAAAACAGAAGAAATATTGTAACAAATTCAATAAAGACTTTAAAAATGGTCCACATCAATCTCCAAAATATACAAGCAGCTCATGCAGCTCAATATCAAAAAAACAAACAACCCAACCCAAAAATGGGAAAAAGACCTAAATAGATATTTCTCCAAGGAAGATCTACAGATTGCCAACAAACACATGAAAGGATGCTCAACATCACTAATCATTAGATAAATGAAAATCAAAACTACAATGAGGTATCACCTCACACCTGTCAGAATGGCCATCAGCAAAAAATCTACAAAGAATAAATGCTGGAGAGGGTATGGAGAAAAGGGAACACTCTTGCACTATTGGTGGGAATGTAATTTGATACAGCCACTATGGAGAACAGTATGGAGGTTCCTTAAAAAACTAAAAAGAGAACTACAATATGACCCAGCAATCCCACTACTGGGCATATACCCTGAGAAAACCATAATTCAAAAAGTGTCCTGTACCACAATGTTCATTGCAGCTCTATTTACAATAGCCAGGACATGGAATCAACCTAACTGTCCATCGACAGATGAATGGATAAAGATGTGGCACATATGTACAATGGAATATTACTCAGCCATAAAAAGAAACAAAATTGAGTTACTTGTAGTGAGGTGGATGGACTTAGAGTCTGTCATACAGAGTGAAGTAAGTCAGAAAGAGAAAAACAAATACCGTATGCTAACACATATATACGGAATCAAAAAAAAAATGGTTCTGAAGAACCTAGGGGCAGGACAGGAATAAAGACACAGACATAGAGAATGGACTTGAGGACACAGGGAGGGGAAAAGGCAAGCTGGGACGAAGTGAGAGAGTGACACTGACATATATACACTACCAAACATAAAATAGATGGCTAGTGGGAAGCAGCTGCCTAGCACAGGAAGATCAGCTCTGTGTTTTGTGACCAACTAGAGGGGTGGGATAAGGAGGGTGGGAGGGAGACGCAAGAGGGAGGGGTTATGGGGATATATGTGTATGTATAGCTGATTTACTTTGTTATACAGCAGAAACTAACACAACAATGTAAAGCAATTATACTCCAATAAAGATGCTAAAAAAAAAATGGTCCACATTTTTAAAATCTTAAAAAAAATTAGAAAACCAGGCTGGATTTGACCCATGGGTTGTAGTTGGTTGACCCCTGGCTTAGATTAATTAATTGAACTGCAGTTAAGATTTCAGGGATAACATGGGGGTTTTCTCTGTGGTTTCCTGTGTATCTATTTTTTCACTGTACAGGGGAATTCAGTTCTTGAGGGGGCTAGAATCAAGGCCAAGGGAATGGGATATTCAAATTACTTGATCCAATAAATACACATTGATTACCTGCTGTACAAGTCACGGGTCCTGAAGGGCATAGACCCTGAAGGAGGCTATAATTCAGAGTTCTAGTTGGACAGGGATCAGCCTCAAGTCTCAGGCAAAGAGATGCTTCCCTGGATGACTTGTCAATAGGTAATAAAATACACAGGTTCTTTAACCCACATACCTCATTTCTGGGAATTTACCCTAAAGAAATAATTTAAATTACATGCATATAAAAAAAGAATGTCTATATGTGTATAACTGAGTCACTTTGCTGTACAGCAGAAATAAGCACAACATTGTAAATCAACTATATTTCAATTAAAAAAAAAAGAAAAAGTTGAAATGTATAGAAAAATCAGTATGTTGTGTAACAGGAATAAACATAGTGTTGTAGGTCAAAAATAAACATTTAAAAAGAAAACATAAAAAATTTAAAAAATAGAATTACACACAAAAATTGGAGAACAGCATCAAGGATACTTGTTGCAGTATTGTTTACAAAAAAAAAGGGGGAGGCAAGCTAAATGCCAAACAGCAGGAACTTAAACGATTCATTGTTAATATTCTATACAATGAATTATTATGTAGCCATTAAAAGTGTGGTATGTCAAATGTAAAATAGATAGCTGGTGGGAAGCAGCCACATAGCACAGGGAGATCAGCTCGGTGCTTTGTGACCACATAGAGGGGTGGGATAGGGAGGCTGGGAGGGAGATGCAAGAGGGAGGAGAAATGGGGATATATGTGTACGTATAGCTTATTCACTTTGTTATACAGCAGAAGCTAACACACCATTGTAAAGCAATTATACTCCAATAAAGATGTTTTAAAAAAAGAAGTGTGGTATGTAAGAACGTGTATTAGCATGTGAGATTTCCAATGGGAGGTGGGAGGCTAGCATATAACAAAAAAACAATAAGACAAAATGGTCTAATTTTTGTTTTTAGACTTGCAGAAAATATCTCAGAGCATATAAACAAGAAGTGGTGTTATTGTCCATCTCTGGAGGGTGGGTTTATGACTGGTTCTTAATTTTTTCTTCCTCTGTATTTTATTTTCAAAATATATTTAATTCATTCATTCAATGCATATTTAGTCAGCACTAAGTTTTAGGCCCTGGTTTTCTATAGTGGCAATTTTATATTTTGTAATTTAAAAAATAATAAATTTTTTTCAAGAAGAGGCAGTCCTCAAAATTGAGTGTAAGAATGCCTACAAGCAGTTGGGATGAACCACATGGGAACCCACACCACGGAAGATCCACTGGGGAAGGTGAGGACAAGAGAGAATGAAGCAGAGGGGGCTGAGAGGGTCTCTGATGTACCTAAAGCTACATGGGTAGCACTTGTTAGCAATACTGCATGTAACTCTGTCACTCCTACCGTTTTTCAAAACCAACCCTTGTAAATATCTCCCAAACTTATCAAGGGGCCAGTGGGTGAGATGCTAAGACATGGCAGAGATCTAGCCTAATAACACACAGGCCTGGAATGTCCCTTTCTTCTGAGAGAGAGAAAGATTAGGGGAGTCTATTGATTCAACTTGGGACTCTTCCTGGGAAAAAAAACTAGTGACTTAACAGAGAATCTTCATCATAGTAGAGTCTAGACTGCCCTGGATTGTTTGGGCTGATTTTGACATTTTGTATCAAGCAGAGTGTGTTTTAAAGCATACACAGCAAAGTACCAGAATGGTGTTGACGGAGAAGTAGAAAAGTAAATATGTCCATGTTTTTCTACAGACTTCTCTGATTTGTTGGGCTTACTGAGGTATGTGATCTTCTCACGTGCTGAGCCCGAATATTTGTTCTTCTGACACTGGAGTATGTCTGTCATTTTCTCCTGCATTTGAGCTTACACCTGCTGTGTGGTTCTGAAAACCCCTGAAATAAGAAGCATTTACAGGGTTATTGGAAGATGTGGGCCTACAATCTTATCCTGTGTATCCTGTGTATCCCATATTTATTTCAACTATGAGATTTTTATTATGATAACATAGGAACAATAACAATTGAAACTGAATACCAGAATGTATTGCTCTCAGTGAGTTCTTGTGTGAATTCCTACAGCTGGATGTAGCTTCAGCTACACTGATGCCTTACTGAAAGCATTTTTACAGAAGACAGAAAGATGGTCTTTCCATGGAGAGGAATTAGTGGTCCCAGGAACCTGGGCAACTTCTTAGTAGAACTGACACTGCATCTCCCACTTTACCTCCACTGATCCCTCCCCCTACATACTTACAGAGGGTCCATTTCATTCCCTGCATCTCTCTCTTCCCTTTGACATTGGTTAATTCTCTTCCAGCTTCCTAAAATAATAGTTCTGGTGTGTGGCTGGCTGACGACCCGACACACAATCAAAACCATGCTGGCCAGATATGTGTAGCTGCTTCTCAGCCATTGACGATCCATCTGTCACTTTCCGTACGTTGGTTTGGAAAAAGCTTTCATGAGCAGAGACAGTCTACCAAGCACGCTTGCATATACACATCACACACACACACGCACATGCACATGCACACACACACTCATTTGTATGGAGGTTATATGTGTGTGTACGGATCTAGAATATAAGCCAATATTTTTTAACCATAGTTTTACCTCCATTTATATAACAGTTTTTTTTTTTAATTTCAAAATAAGGTATCCTTTCCCCCCAAAGGAAAGAACCTGCAATGTTGGTTTCATTGCTGCCATTTTTCAGAAGATCTTTATCTCTACTTTCAGACTGAACCAGGTCGGGGCACAAATATTTGCATCAGCTCTTTTGCTTCTAACACACCAAAAGGAGCAACAATGGTATAAACAAAAGAGAAACCTAGAAACAGTTGTTTTAATCTTTAATATTACCCTTAATTTTCCTATTAATGTATGAAAATTCTCCAGAAACTGGTCATAAGCTTGCATTGCTATTTTTATTTTTATCAATAATAATAGTGGTTTTTATTGGGTACATCTTTTCTGGAGAACGATAAGAACTTTATGCAAATCATCTTTTCATCCTCACACCATCTTTGAGAGATAGCCAAAGGGTAGATCATTTTATCCCAACTGAAAAGATAAAAAGAAATTGGTAGAGATGTCAGCACAGGGAGGATTACTGGCCTTGAACTTGATTTGAAGTTTTACTCTTTCCCTCATCCAACCAATTCTATCTCCAGCCATTGCCCACAGAGTGATGCTCTTATGTATGTATATTAGGTGATGTCATTCCCTGCTTGTACAGGGGGGCTACATTGTGTCTGAGCTGTCTCTGGAGCCCTATCTCATGCCTCCTTCATTCATTTTGCTCCAGTGTTACTGGCTACCTAGGGTGGGATACCTCAGAATCATCTCCAGGGACAAGAATTCCTGGGAGAGCCATTTATTAGAAAGTGTTCCAGGAAAAGCCAGTAGGAGAGTGACAGAGTGGAACAGAAAAAGAAGAGAACCAAGCGAGGGTGAGAAATCAAGCAAAGTCCCAATTAGCACAACTTTGGCCCACTTTTGCAGGGGAGGTCTGGGAGGTGCCCCCATTGGGGCAAGGGAACTGGGGAATTGATACCCCTGTTTTCATCAGTATTGGTAAAGGGCTGCCCCAGAGAATTCCATTCCCAGAACTTGTAGCTCTTGGGACTTGCAGACAAAGTGAATTCTGGCAGCCTGAAGGCAGCTTTCCAATAGAGAGGCACCTACTGCTACTGGGAGGGAAAGCAAACCAGAGGCTGATGAATCTAAATAGATACAGTCAGAGTGGTGACAGCACCTGTGACACTGGGTTTCTGTTCCTAAAACACTCCCTGAAAGCATCTTGAGACCTCATCAAGGTCTGCCCCACTCTGGACCTCTCTGCCCCTAGCCCTTTGCACAGGTGTCTTCTTTTCCTCAAGAGAGTCCTGGCTTCATTTTTACCTCCTCCAGTCTCCTGTAAGTGGAGGTGGAGCTGTCTCTGTTTAAAAGAAGCTCTCCAATGCCCGGTTTTATCTTTCTCAGCACTTATCATTGTCAGTCATGGTTTGCTGGTTTCCTGTCACCCCAGTAAAGTGTAAGCTCCATGAGGGCAGGGATTTTGTATGTCTTGCTCTCCACTGTGTCCTGAGCACCTAGCCCAGCTTCTAATATACCCAGGAGGCACTCACTCAACCACTGTTTCTTGAAGAAGTGAATACTTGAATCATATTTTACCTTTCACACAGTAATTTCAAGTATTCCACTATGGGCTGCAATTCATTTTAAGATACCTAAAAACAAACTCAGAAGAATAGATAATATTCCCATGGTATTAAAAGTGTAAACTCCACAATAATATATTAACAAACAAAGCCAAAAATACTTCAAGTATAATCAAAACAAAACAAAACAAAAAGTTAAATATGAAAGTTTCTCTCTACATTGAGTGGAAAAATCAACAAATGGTAGAAATGAGAAAACTAAAAAAGGATTTGGGGGGAAGCTTCTATTTTAATAAACCAGATTGTTTCTAAGTTGGGTATGGGAACTTCTTTTATACATAACATTTATTTTTATACTACTCTCCTCCCTAAAAATAAGGTGTTTACCATGTAAGCTGAGCATACTCAAGTTTTCTGTGGTACATGGATGCAAATGTGGCTTCAATTCTTTTCCTCCTACATCCAAGGGGAGTTTGTTGCTCCTCCCACCAAGAAGCATTGTCTGTTTCCCTTTCTCTGGAATCTGGGCTTGCTTTTGCCAGTAGAATGAGGCCAAAGTGATAATGATCCAGTTCAGACTCTAGGGCTCAAGAGACCTTCCATGCTTCCACTCTGTTGGAACCTTGCTACTGCCACGTGGACAAGTCCAGACTGACTTACAAGAAGGATCAGAGACCACATGGAGCCAAGCTGATTCATCGCAGCCATGGCCATCTCAGAGTAGTCAGCCCCAGCCAAGCCTCCAGCTGACCACAGAGACATGAGGAAGCCTGACCAAGATGGGCCAAGTCCAGCCCAGATCGGTGGATCAACCCAACAGATGCACTGGCTTGTTAGGAATAATCAACCATTTTTCTTTTTAGCCACTAAGTTTTGAGGGGAGGTGTTCCACTACAGCAGCTAACTGAAACACTTCCCCAATCATTATGCTAGAGAACCAGGTGAACCCAAATCTTACAACAGCTTTGGCAGACCTCTCTCTGGTTGTTATTGCTGTGGAGGTGCTTTTCAAGGCAGTTTAAGAAAAGAAGCGACCCAAGGTCTTACTGTAGAGCACAGGGAACCATATTCAACCTCTTGTAATAACATATAATGGAAAAGAATCTGAAAAAGAATATATATAGGTATAACTGAATCACTTTGCTCTACACCTGAAACTGACAAAACATTCTAAATCAACTATATTTCAATTTTTAAAAATTTTAAAAAGAAACCATCTCATCCATACCATTTTTCTAGATTCCACATATAAGCGGTATTATATGATACTTTTTTTCTCTTTCTGACTTACTTCACTCTGTATGACAGTCTCTAGGTCTATCCACACCTCTGCAAATGGCACTATTTCATTCCTTTTTATGGCTGAGTAATATTCCATTGTATATATGTACCACATCTTTATCCATTCCTCTGTTGATGGACTTATTTGCAAAGCAGAAATAGACACACAAATGTAGAGAACAAACTTATGGATACCAAGGGGGAAAGAGGGGGAGGGATGAATTTGGAGATTGGGATTGACATATATACACTGCTATGTATAAAATTGATAACTGATGAGAACCTGCTGTATAGCGCAGGGAACTCTACTCAGTGCTTTGTGGTGACCTAAATTGGAAGGAAATCTTAAAAAGAGGGGATATATGTATACATATAACTGATTCACTTTGCTGTACAGCAGAAACTAACACAATATTATGGAGCAACTGTAACGTCAATAAAAATTTTTTTAGAAAGAAGCCATGGAGAAAATGGCAGCCTTCAGGAGAGCTCATGCCGAAGAATATTCTCAGGAGCTTCTGCCACTAGTGTCTTTGTCCCCACAGTGAGCCACAGCCACACCTGCGTCTCCAGAAGGCCCTCCAAGACCCGCAGCCATGTGACTGACAGGGTCTTGGTGCTCCAGCAGGTAGTCAGGCCAGAAACTCTGAGGTGGGAGAGCCAAGTACAGGACATTAGATTACCAGAGACCTCCCAGCCCCACATAATATCAATCAGTGAGAGCTCTCCCAGAGATCTCCATCTCAACACTAAGACCCAGTTCCACTCAACGACCAGCAAGCTCCAATGCTGGACACACCATGCCAAACAACTAGCAAGACAGGAACACAACCCCACCCATTAGCAGAGAGGCTGCCTAAAATCATACTAAGTTCATAGACACCACAAAACACACCACTAGATGCAGTCCTTACCAACAGAAAGACAAGATCCAGCCTCATCCACCAGAACACAGGCACCAGTCCCCTCCACCAGGACGCCGACACAAGCCACTGAACCAAATTTACACACTGGGAGCAAACACCAAAAACAATGAGAACTACAAACATGCAGCCTGCAAAAAGGAGAGCTCAAACACAGTATGTTAAGCAAAATGAGAAGACATAGAAATACACAGCAGATTAAGGAGCAAGTAAAAACCACCAGACCAAATAAATGAAGAGGAAATAGGCAATCTACCTGAAAAAGAATTCAGAGTAATGATAGTAAAGATGATCAAAATCTTGGAAATAGAATGGAAAAAAATACAAGAAATGTTCAACAAGGACCTAGAAGAACTAAAGAGCAAACAAACAATGAGGAACAACAAAATAAATGAAATTAAAAATGCTCTAGAAGGAATCAATAACAGAATAACTGAGGCAGAAGAACGGATAAGTGACCTGGAAGATAAAATAGTGGAAATAACTACTGCAGACCAGAATAAAGAAAAAAGACTGAAAAGAATTGAGGACAGTCTCAGAGAACTCTGGGACAACATTAAATACACCAACATTTGAATTATAGGGGTCCAGAAGAAGAAGAGAAAAAGAAAGGGACTGATAAAATATTGGAAGAGATTATAGTTGAAAACTTCCCTAATATGGGAAAGGAAGTAGTCAATCAAGTCCATGAAGCGCAGAGAGTCCCATGCAGGATATATCCAAGGAGAAACATACCAAGATACATATTAATCAAACTATCAAAAATTAAATACAAAGAAAAACTGTTACAAGCAGCAAGGGAAAAGCAACAAATAACATACAAGGGAATCTCCATGTGGCTAACAGCTAATCTTTCAGCAGAAACTCTGGAAGCCAGAAGGGACTGGCAGGACATAATTAAAGTGATGGAAGGAAAAAACCTACAACCAAGATTACTCTACCTAGCAAGGATCTCATTCAGGTTTGACAGAGAAATTAAAACCTTTACAGACAAGCAAAAGCCAGGAGAATTCAACAACATCAAACCAGCTTTACAACAAATGATAAAGGAACTTCTCTAGGCAGGAAACACAAGAGAAGGAAAAGACTTACAATAACAAACCGAAAACAATTCAGAAAATGGTAATAGGAACATACATATTGATAATTACCTTAAAAGTAAATAGATTAAATGCTCCAACCAAAAGACATAGACTGGCTGAATGGAGACAAAAACAAGACCCATATATAAGCTGTCTACAAGAGACCCACTTCATGCCTAGGGACACATACAGACTGAAAGTGAGGGGTTGGAAAAAGATATTCCATACAAATGGAAATCAAAAGAAAGCTGGAGTAGAAATTCCCATATGAGACAAGATAGACTTTAAAATAGACTACTACAAGAGACAAAGAAGGACACTACATAATGATCAAGGGATCAATCCAAGAAGAGGATATAAGAATTGTAAATATTTATGCACCCAACATAGGAGCACCTCAATACATAAGGCAAATGCTAACAGCCATAAAAGGGGAAATCAACAGTAACATAATAATAGTAGGGGATTTTAACACCCCACTTTCACCAATGGACAGATCAACTGAAATGAAAATAAATAAGGAAACACAAGCTTTAAATGACACATTAGACAAAATGGACTTAATTGATATTTATAGGCTATTACATCCAAAAACAACAGAATACACTTTCTTCTCAAGGGCTCATGGAACATTCTCCAGGATAGAACATATCTTGAGTCACAATTCAAGCATTGGTAAACTTAAGAAAATTGAAATCATATCAAGTATCATTTCCGACCACAAGGCTATGAGACTAGATATCAATTACATTAAGAAAAGTGTAAAAAATACAAACACATGGAGGCTAAACAATATGCTACTAAGTAACCAAGAGATCACTGAAGAAATCAAAGAGGAAATCAAAAAATACCTAAAAACAAATGACAATGAAAACAAAATGACTCAAAACCTATGGCATGCAGCAATAGCAGTTCTAAGAAGGAAGTTTATAGCACTACAATCCTACCTCAACAAACAAGAAAAATCTCCAATAAACAACCTAACCTTACACCTAAAGAAATTAGAGAAAGAAGAACAAAAAAAAAAAAATACCCAAAGTGAACAGAAGGAAAGAAATCATAAAGATCAGATGAGAAATAAAAAAGAAATGAAGGAAACAATAGCAAAGATCAATAAAACTAAAAGCTGGTTCCTTGAGAAGATAAACAAAGTTGATAAACCATTAGCCAGACTCATTAAGAAAAAAAGGGAGAAGACTCAGATAAATAGAATTAAAAATGAAAAAGAAGTAACAACTGAAACTGCAGAAATACAAAGGATGATGAGAGATTATTACAAGCAACTCTATGCCTATAAAATGGAGCACCTGGAAGAAATGGACAAATTCTTAGAAAAGCACAACCTTCCGAGATGGAACCAGGAAGAAATAGAAAATATAAACAGACCAATCACATGCACTGAAATTGAACTGTGATTAAAAACCTTCCAACAAACCAAAGTCCAGGACCAGATGACTTCACAGGCGAACTCTATCAAATGTGTAGAGAAGAGCTAACATCTATCTTTCTCAAACTCTTCCAAAATATAGCAGAGGGAGGAACACTTACAAACTCATTCTATGAGGCCACTATCACCCTAATACCAAAACCAGACAAAGATGTCACAAAAGGAAAACTACAGGCCAATATCACGGATGAACCTAGATGCAAAATTCCTTAACAAAATACTAGCAAGCAGAATCCAACAGCATATTAAAGGGATCATACACCATGATGAAGTGGGGTTTATCCCAGGAATGAAAGGATTCTTCAATATATGCAAATCAATCAATGCGATATACCATATTAACAAACTGAAGGATAAAAAGCATATGATCATCTCAATAGATGCAGAAAAAGGTTTCGACAAAATTCAACTCCCATTTATGATAAAAATCCTCCAGAAAGTAGGCATAAAGGGAACTTACCTCAACATAATAAAGGCCATATATGATAAACCCACAGCCAACATCATTCTCAATGGTGAAAAACTGAAACCATTTCCTCTAAGATCAGGAACAAGACAAGGTTGTCCACTCTCACCACTGTTATTCAACATAGTTTTGGAAGTTTTAGCCACAGCAATCAGAGACAAAAAAGAAATAAAAGAATCCAAATTAGAAAAGAAGAAGTAAAGCTGTCACTGTTTGTAGATGACATGATACTAAACATAGAGAATCCTAAAAATGCTACCAGAGAACTACCAGAGCTAATCAATGAATTTGGTAAAGTAGCAGGATACAAAATTAATGCACAGAAATCTCTTGCATTCCTACATGCTAATGATGGAAAATCTGAAAATGAAATTAAGGAAACACTCCCATTTACCATTGCAACAAAAAGAATAAAATGCCTAGGAATAAACCTACCTAAGGAGACAAAAGACCTGTTTGAAGAAAATTATAAGACGCTAATGAAAGAAATTAAAGATGATACAAACAGATGGACAGATACACCATGTTCTTGAATTGGAAGAATCAACATTGTGAAAATGACTATACTACCCAAAGCAATCTACAGATTCAATGCAATCCCTATCAAACTGCCACTGGCATTTTTCACGGAACTAGAACAAAAAATTTCACAATTTGTATGGAAACACAAAAGACTCCGAATAGCCAAAGCAATCTTGAGAAAGAAAAACAGAGCTGGAGGAATCAGGCTCCCTGACTTCAGACTACCTTACAAAGTTACAGCAATCAAAAGAGTATGGTATTGACACAAAAACAGAAATATAGATCAATGTAAGAGGATAGAAAGCCCAGAGATAAACCCACGCAAATATGGTCACTGTATGTTTGATAAAGGAGGCAAGAATATACAATGGAGAAAAGACAGCCTCTTCAGTAAGTGGTGTTGGGAAAACTGGACAGCTGCATGGAAAAGAATGAAATTAGAACACTTCCTAAGAACATACACAAAAATAAACTCAAAGTGGATTAAAGTCCTAAATGTAAGGCCAGATACTATAAAACTCTTAGAGAAAAACATAGGCAGAACACTGTATGACATATATCACAGCAAGATCCTCTTTGACCCACCTCCTAGAGAAATGGAAATAAAAACAAAAATAAACAAATGAGACCTAATGAAACTTAAATGCTTTTGCACAGCAAAGGAAACCATAAACAGACCAAAAGGCAACCCTCAGAATGAGAGAAAATATTTGCAAATGAAGCAAGTGACAGGATTAATCTCCCAAATATACAAGCAGCTCATGAAGCTCAATATCAATAAAACAAACAATGTAATCCAAAAATGGGCAGAAGACCTAAATAGACATTTCTCCAAGAAAGATCTAAAGGTTGCCAACAAAAACATGAAAGGATGCTCAACATCTCTAATCATTAGAGAAATACAAATCAAAACTTCAATGAGGTATCACCTCACACCAGTCAGAATGGCCATCACCAAAAAAATCTACAAACAATAAATGCTGGAGATGGTGTGGAGAAAAGGGAACCCTCTTGCACTGTTGGTAGGAATGTAAATTGATACCACCACTATGGAGAACAGTATGGAGGTTCCTTATAAAACTAAAAATAGAACTACCATATGACCCAGCAATCCCATTACTGGGCATATACCCTGAGGAAACCATAATTCAAAAAGAGTCATATAGGGGTTCCCTGGTGGCACAGTGGTTGAGAGTCCGCCTGCTGATGCAGGGGACACGGGTTCGTGCCCCGGTCCGGGAAGATCCCACATGCCGCGGAGCGGCTAGGCCCATGAGCCATGGCCGCTGAGCCTGTGCGTCCGGAGCCTGTGCTCCGCAATGGGAGAGGCCACAACAGTGAGAGGCCCGTGTACCGCAAAAGAAAAAAAAATGTAAGTTTGTTCCTGTCATACCTCTGCTCAAACCCCCAATGGCTCCCATCTCCTCCTCTGTGTCATAAGTTCAAGGAGATCCTTCAGGAACAAGGCCGCTTCAAGTTGAGCAAATTCAGCTTAGATTATGACCCTGCTGTCATTAAAAACGTGAGATAAGGCTACAGTTTTGTGGCTTTTTAAAAATACAACAGTTCTAACTAATTGTCCCTGCCATGGATACTATTCCAAGTTCAAAGCACTTGTCCTGACACAGAGTAAATTGTTGTTGCAAGGTGTAAATGTTGAGTGGATGGATGGCTGAATATATTTTAAAAATATAAGAGATGACTCTAAAGCTGACAAAGAGGTCTGATCTGAACAATAGAACACAAGTTCTTTAGTCAGATTATTTAGATGGACTTTGAAAGCAATTCATCCAAACTATGATCTAAGCTATTTATAAAGTAAACTATGTTATATAACATATTTTTGCAAATCTGCAACCTTTAGAGCTTAGATAAAAATGGTTGAAAAGGATAATAATTAACCCATACAATATAGATCTTTCCAAACCAGAAGTGTGAAAACTTCTGCCCAGCACCAAACTCTATGACTTAACCAAATCTACTTGAGCAAAGGTGACTGTTGAATGAATGAGCCAGTCAAACTTCTTTCCATGAATGAGTAAACTGAGGCCCAAATGGTTCACTGAATCAATGTTTTGAGACATAATTATTGCATGTCCATTATAGGTCAGGCACCAGATACAACATGAATAATTCCAACATGAACAAAGCAGAAATAGATGCTGGACTCATAGGATGCTGGGAGAGACCACCTTTGAACAAGCACCTATAAGGATAAGATTGTTACAAGTACAGAGACAGAGAGTGCTGTGGGAAATGTAACAGAGGGAACAAATGAAGTCTAAGAGTTTAAGTTGGGACTTAAAGTAGCAGATAACAGAGCAAACTAGCTCAGTGGTTCCCAAACTTTAACATGCCTCAGAATCACCTGGAGGGCTTGTTAAAATACAGATTGCTGGGCCCAGTCACAGCATTTCTTATTCAGTAGATCTGGGCCATGGCCTGAGAACTTGCATTTCTAACACATTCCCAGGTTGAGGCTGATGCTGAAGTTCTGGGGGCCACATTTTGAAAACTACTGAGCTAGATAAAGATGGGGACAAGGGGCTGGGGTAACTGTCCTCTAGTGCAGGGATCCCCAACCCCTGGGCTGCGGACCACTACCGGTCCACAGCCCGTTAGGAACTGTGCCACACAGCAGGAGGTGAGCAGCGGGCGAGCAAGCAAAGCTTCATCTGCCACTCCCCATCGCTCCCCATCGCTCACATTACCACCTGAACCATCCCTACCCCCCAACCCCATCCATGGACAAATTGTCTTCCACGAAACCAGTCCCTGGTGCCAAAAAGGTTGGGGACCACTGCCCTAGTGTGTGAGAAGCCCTTTGTATAAAAGAGCAGGGAATTGAAATAATGCTTTGTATCAATCAGAGTCCCAAAAAGAAACAGTGATACACTTAAACAGGGTAATTTAGGAGAGTTTAATGACGTGACTGCTAACAAAGATTTAGGCAGGGCTAAGGGAAGTGAACAAGGGAAAGGATGGTGAATATGGAGGGCTAACAACAATGCAGAGAGTACCCTGTAACACTCAGGGGCACAGGAAGGGAGCAGTAAAGGAACCAGACAGAGCTGGAGCCAGAAGAGAAAGCCCCATGACAAGAGCTGTGGCCTGCCGTAGAGAAATGTGGCTATTTCCAACCTACAACCTCACAGGGAGGGAGCCTCGATTCATCTTCTCCCCTGTCTCCCACTTCCCAGCCTCGTTTCAGTGTCAATCAAAAGCCAGAGGTCAAAGAAGCTCAGTAGATGCAGTCCCTACCAGTCAGCCTCCTGGAGCACAGGGAAAGAAGAAAGAGCATAAAGAATAGATCTGGAAGAGGCAGGTGGAGAACACTAGAACACACTAGAAAAAGTGTGCTATCAGAATATCGTGGAGACGTAACCAGTTTTGCATTGCTGTGCAACAAAGCACCACAAACTTAGCAGCTTAAAATAATATACATTTATTATCTCACATTTCTGTGGCTCAGGAGTCCAAGCCTGCTTAGCTGGTTCTCTGCTTCAGGGTTTCACCAGGCTGTAAACAGGGTGTTGGCCAGGCTGCATTCTCATCTGGAGGTTTGACTGGGGACTGGGGAAGGTTCTTTTCCCAAGCTCATTCAGGTTGTTGGCAGAATTCAGTTCCTTGCAGTTATAGGACTGAGGCCCTCAGTTCCTACAGGCTTCCTGCATTTACCTGACATGTAGGCCTTTCCAGAGACATTCACAACATGGCTGTTTATTCCTTCAAGGCCAGCAGGAGAACAAGAATGATTCCAGAGAGATGGAGTCTTAAATAATATGACATAAACACTGGAGTAACATTCCATCATCTTTGCCATATTCCATTGGGTAAAAGCAAGTCATAAGCTCACTCACACTCAAGGTGAGGGGATGGCATGAGAGGTCACCTTAGAGTTTGCCTGCTGTACCATTTAACACAGTACATCTTATTAAGAATTTGATACTTTATCCTGATGCCAATAAAGGGCACTCATTCAAAGAATGTATGGAATGGAGGGGTGGCAGAATTAGGTCTGCACTTTGAGGTTCATGCTCATTCTCATAGAGAGGATAAACAGAACATGCAGAGGGTCTACTTACGGTCACAGAGTTAGTGGCTGGGCCAGGGCTCTGGCTCTTTGAGAATTACCATGCTCCAGCAATATTACAAAGTCCCTTTTTTATTCCACGATGCCATATTTCTCTGCATATACAAGATGATGAAATGTCATATTTAATAGCCTTGCATCAATATGAAGGATAGAGAAGTAACAGAGAGTCTATTTTGGTTAGCAAATATTTGGACTTGGTCTTACATAAAAATCTAAAACAAATTCTGAGTTTAGTTTTTCCCCTTTTACAACATTTATACATGTGGAATTGTCCTTTAGGGAAAAAGTCATTTTTCCTACATATCATCAGAGGTGGCACTGGATCCTTCAGAGTAAAGGAAATCTGAGTTTACTTACCTCCCACCTCAGCTGCTGGCCCACCTGGATCTAAGCAGGCCATCCTGCATGTTGCTGGTAGGAATGTTATTAGGTATAAACTTTCTGGAGATAAACAGCAAAATACTTATTTAAAGCCTTGCAGTGGTGTGTTGGTTCACAAGCACCAATTGTTAATTTTTCAAAAAAATTTTAAGGGAGGGGTTAAACCATTGGTAGCTTGAAATCAACTACGGTGGGAGAATTTATACCCCAGAAATGGGCAAATACTATAAATCAAGGCTTTCGTCCCCCTTTGCAAGACAGTTGTTAAGCATTTACTGGCACGGCACTGCTTTAAGATGTTCAAACTCTCCCAAAAACTCTACTGTAAGAAGTATTGAGAGAAGCACATAAATATTTACATATAAAAAAGGTCTTCGTAGAAAAGAAAGTTGAAAATAACCTAAATGTCCAGAGGAAGCAGCAGGTTAAACAAAATGCTCTTCAGCTACTGAAATCCTACTTTTAAGTCTACTTCATGACATGAAAAATCATTCAGGATATAATAAGGGGAAATCAGAATATCAAACTCCATATAGAGTATAAGAGGAATTTTGTTGGAAAATAGTCCCACAAAATGTGGATATATAAAGAATTTTATTTTTTCCAGTTTTATTGGGATATATTTAATTGACATATAGCACTGTATACATTTAAGGTATGCAACATAATGACTTGATATATGTATATATTGCAAAGTGATTACCGCAATATGTTTAGTTAACATCCATAGCTTTATACATGGAATTAAAAAAACAAAACCTGAATGGTAGCAATGATATCCTTGAATGGTGGGATAAAGTTGACTTTTATTTTCTTCTTTATACTTTTGTGTATTTTCTAAATATTCTATGATAAATATGTGTTGCATTTGTATCCATGAAAAAAAAAAAAGATGCTATCGAGAAAAAAATAAATTCAGAAGAACCTGGAAGATATAGGCTTATATTCAGCCATCATTTCCTGCTCACCAGACGTTTGCTGTGCCAAACTGACACCTACCAATCAGGGATAGATGACACGTTTTCTGCATCGCAGGCATAATAAGATAGTAATTCTGGATTGTGGTGGTTCTGTACATTTTTAGTCCTCTGAGTTCTTCAGGATGTGGCCAGTTTTAGTTTCAGAACACTGCATAGAATTGCACTTTTAATCTCAAACCCACAAAACCAGTGAATTAAGCATGTAACTTACCACACACAGGTTAGTCTCCACTTAATATCTCTTTCAAGGCCTCTCTGTTACAGGAGCCTTGTTTTTCCACATAGAAGGACGTGAGCTAGAGGGCCACTCTGGGCTCCACCTCCAGCTCACTGCTTTGATGGCAGCTGTGATGATCTGGTCAGAGTCTTAGAGAGAAGCTCTTTTGGAGCCAGCCTGTCCAAAGGCCACATGCATTCTGATCTGCTCTCTGCCATGGGCATTGCCTCCCACACCCTCATCGTGGGGGATGCCTGCAGTTGACCAGCTGGGCCAGCTACCAGAGGTAAGTGCTGGTAAATGGTCTCGAATGAAAAAAATACACAACCTAAAAGTTGAGAATTATGTTTTATTCAGTGGACTTCCTGAGGACTTAGGCACGGGAGATAGCCTCTCAGATACCTCTGAGTGAATGCTCCAAAGAGGTAAGGAAGGAGCCAGGATATATAGGAGTTTTTGCAACAAAACCCAGGTACTTGGAACATCAAACAATTACTGTTAATTAAAGAAAAAAAGTCTCAAGTTAATGAATTTAGCCCCTTTCTATGTATGTGAAGATGCAAGAGTCTGGGCGGCTTAATGAAATGATTCCTTTGATATGCACCTCAACTATCTAGGGCCAGTATCCTGTTCTGTTCCATCCTGAATCCCCTCAGGGTGCACCACTGGGGTAGCTGCAGTGCCTGATGGTTTGATGGTCACAACATCCTTTGTTTGCTCATATGGCAGGTGACATTGTTTGTCTACAATAGGCAAACCCACTTGGCCACAGATCTAACCCACATTCTCCAATCAACTTTATAAGTAATCAAGGCAATCTGACTTCCCACTCTCCAGAATGTATCTATCAATTCACCCCACATTTGAAGGGAGAAGAATGAGGTGTTGATTCTCAGCTTCCTTTAAACCCCAACACTATCCATCAGTGTCTTTCTGGATACTGCTGAAGACCGAGGGTCATGTCTGACATTCCCATTTTTGTATCCATAGCACTTAGTGTGGACATTTATGGACATAGAAGTGCTCCACAGAAGATTAGGGGTAGAGAGGACGAAGAGGACTGGTCAGAGAAAAAGCTGTAGATGGGAATCTCTTTACCTGTTTCCTCTCACTCGTATTTCCTACTGAATTCAGGAGAGTAGGACCCTTCCCTCAGGCAGATTTTGGCCAATTCCCCCCATTCTTGCTTTAATGGGTGGCACAGCATTTGCAGCTTAAATAATTTATGGTGATCAATGGGAACTAACACTAGGTGAAATTAGGTCTCATCTGAGAAAAATCCTTAGTAATGACAGACAGGGGAGAGGTATGGCTATCAGCTCTTAATTACATTCTGTCATCTTGGCTGCCTCCTCTTTTCTCTTCCTTCCTAACACATATTTTATTTTATTTTTTTTGTCTCATTTTGAAACATTTTTATTGGAGTATAGTCGATTTACAATGTTGTGTTAGTTTCAGGTGTACAGCAAAGTGAATCAGTTATACATATACATATCCCCACTCTTTTTTAGATTCTTTTCCCATATAGGTCATTACAGAGAATTGAGTAGAGTTCCCTGTGCTAGACAGTAGGTCCTTATTAGCTATCTATTTTATATGTAGTAGTGTGTATGTGTCAGCCTCAGTCTAAGTGCATTTTTTAAGTGGGAGAGACCTCTTAGTAGTCAATGCAACTTTCTGTTTCCTTGGCTGAAGCCCCCTGACTCACTCACTCCTGCAAGTCACAGCACCATTTCCTCCTCCTCAATTGATACCAATTAAACACCTTCTAGGTAGAGAAATAATTTGTTTAACTGCATAGGAAAATGGCCACTCCAAGCCTTTTAAGAGTTTTGGTTCTCAATTACCCAGCCTTCCTTCCCCTGTGAAGTGATAATTAGAGTCTGGATGATAACTAGATTACCAAGGACATCTCTCCTGACAGTCGTTTACCACCTAATCAAGTGTTAAGGTCGTAAATTATGCATTTCTCAACAGCATTCAGACCCATTTGAAAACAATTTGAAACAGTTCAAGAGTTCCTAGATGGTCTTCAGTTTTACAGGGCTGTGAAGGGTCCTGCTTAAAGAGATTACCCACTTAGAAGAATTTCCCAGTTAAAGGAATTACCCACTTAAAGGGCTCAAAGTGTAAGGCTTGCTCAGTTCTTTAATCAACTGCAGATCATTATTTTTTTAACTGACAATGGAATATCCTGCCCTCCCCACCTCCCCCCCACACCCCCACCCCAACGTAAGGGAAAACGTGTTTCCCAGTGTCAACGCACCTCCCCAGGGAGCTTGGATAGAAAGAAAGATACTACAGATAATTTGAAAAGAGAAAAAAAAAAATGAAGAGAAGTCAAAGCCTTACAACTTGTTTTTCTCATGACTTGTCCAAAATCAGATCCGAAAATTAAAAGTTTGTGACTGAAAACTACGAACTATGTTTCTCATTTGTGATTCAGAAGGAGGAACGTATTCTAAGTGGGTGGGGATGGAGGACAGTGTTGGGAAAGATTGGACAAGAAGGTTTCACACCTTGCTCTGATCACACCTTGCTCTGATCACGTAGAAAGGCAGCTGAGCTTCCTTTAGGCAGCAGGCTCTTGCGATGATGCTGGCCAAGTTAGAACCACTGTCACCACCATCACCCGCCACATCTGCAGATCCTTCAGTGGCCTGAGCTAAAGTCTGGTCTCAAAAAGCAGCCATCACCATGGTCTTATACTTTACAGTAAAATTTCCCTCAACAATTGGTCTATCCACCGGTCCCTCTGCCTTCCCTCCACTCCTCAAAGCAGGAAGGCAATGTCTTTAAAGGCACTGGGTATCATGCACATTATGTCAGCATCTCTTGCCCTCTTTAATAACAGCAGCCACGCTTCTTTCTGAGCCTGACTGAGAATCTGTTTACAAGCTCAGTGTTCCTCTTGGAAGGAGGAATGTTATAATTGGAAACACAGATTACACCACATCATTGTACTAAGAGAAGGATCCATCTCCAGTCCAGCCCAACTCAATTAGAATATTTTTACTGCTTAATTTGATCTGAAGAGCCTCACAAAAAGAAAAAAAACTGTCTTCTTGGAGGAATAGGCAAAGTATGGCACATGGTTTTCTTCCCTCTTCCTCTTTCCCCTCCTTCCATCTCAGTAATGTCCCACATACTAAAAAAATACGAACCAGAAATCCAAAATGAAGACAGAGCTTTCTCATCCCTTTGGCTGTGTTTCAGGACTTCATTCACTGGAACAACCTGAGTTGTTTGTGTGACAAATACATTTGGTCTCTCCAAATTAAAAATCCTTTATTTCTGTATAGTAATTAGAAGAAAAAAAGAGAGAGAACAGAGTTGGTATACGATACATGAAGGATAATTTTAACTGGGCCAATGTAAAAAGCCTCTCACGTAATCTCCATTCCTAGCTTTCTAAATCAAAATATCCCATCATCGTCACTATCTGACTTAAGCACCCATGATGGCTGCCCACTACTAGTTCAAGGAAATCCAAGCACCATTCAGAGACCTTCACAATTGTCCTCCGACTCACCTTTCCACCCCTATACTGTCTCATTTTCCCTCCAACAGGCACGATGCTCCTGTCCTCACTCGCGTTCCGCCAAGCACATTCTGCATGTTCCTGTTGCTCTGTCTTTGATCTCATGTTTCCATCTGCCTATAGACTCCATTCCTCACTCCTTGCAAAACCCTATGTACCCAGCGAGAACTAACTCCAATGCCACCTCCTCCATAGTCCTTTCCTCTGCCAGCTGATATAAAATGAATTGTGCAGCCCCTGGGTTCACCTGTCACTTTTCAACTCCTCTAGTCTACTTTTATCATCATTTTATGTCTGTTTCCCTTGGGGGATTGTAAATGTCCTGAGAGTCATGGTTACATCTTATCATTTATGTATACCCAGTGTCTTTAGTACCTGGAATAAATAAATGCATATTTTCTAGAAAGATTTTTCAGAAAATAAATCAGCTTTTCTGTCTTCTGGGGTTTTTTTTAACATCTTTATTGGAGTATAATTGTTTTACAATAGTGTCTTAGTTTCTGCTTTATAACAAAATGAATCAGCTACACATATACATATATCCCCATATCTCCTCCTTCTTGTATCTCCCTCCCACCCTCTCTATCCCACCCCTCTAGGTGGTCACAAAGCACCAAGCTGATCTCCCTGTGCTATGTGGCTGCTTCCCATTAGCTATCTATTTTACATTTGGTAGTGTATATAAATCCATGCCACTCTCTCACTTCGTTCCAGCTTTCCCTTCCCCCTTCTCATGTCCTCAAGTCCATTCTCTACGTCTGCATCTTAATTCCTATTCTGCCCCTAGGTTTTTCATAACATTTTTTATTTTTTCATTCCATATATATGTGTTAGCACACGGTATTTCTTTGTCTCTTTCTGACTAACTTCACTCTGAATGACAGTCTCTAGGTCCATCCACCTCACTACAAATAACTCGACTTCATTTCTTTTTATGGCTGAGCAATATTCCATTGTATATATGTGCCACATCTTCTTTATCCATTCAGCTGTCTATGGACACTTAGCTTGCTTCCATGTCCTGGCTATTGTAAATAGAGCTGCAATGAACATTGTGGTACATGACTCTTTTTGAATTATGGTTTTCTCAGGGTATATGCCTAGTAGTGACATTACTGGGTCATATGGTAATTCTATTTTTAGTTTTTTAAGGAACCTCCATACTGTTCTCCAGAGTGGTTGTATCAATTTACATTCCCACCAACAGTGCAAGAGGGTTCCCTTTTCTCCACACCCTCTAGAGCATTTATTCTTTGTAGATTTTTTCATGATGGCCATTCTGACCAATTTGCATTTCTCTAATGATTAGTGATGTTGAGGATCCTTTCATGTGTTTGTTGGCAATCTGTATGTCTTCTTTGGAAAAATGTCTATTTAGGTCTTCTGCCCATTTTTGGATGGGGTTGTTTGTTTATTTAATGTTGAGCTGCATGAGCTGCTTGTAACTTTTAGAGATCAATCCTTTGTCAGTTGCTTCATTTGCAAATACTTTCTCCCATTCTGAGGGTTGTCTTTTTGTCTTGCTTATGGTTTCCATTGCTGTGCAAAAGCATTTAAGTTTCATTAGGTCCCATTTGTTTATTTTTGTTTTTATTTCCATTTCTCTAGGAGGTGGGTCAAAAAGGATCTTGCTGTGATTTATGTCACAGAGTGTTCTGCCTATGTTTTCCTCTAAGAGTTTTATAGTGTCTGGCCTTACATTTAGGTCTTTAATCTATTTTGAGTTTATTTTTGTGTATGGTGTTAAGGAGTATTCTAATTTCATTCTTTTCCATGTAACTGTCCAGTTTTCTCAGCACCACTTATTGAAGAGGCTGTCTTTTCTCCATTGTATATTCTTGCCTCCTTAATCAAAAATAAGGTGACCATATTTGCATGGGTTTATCTCTGGGCTTTCTATCCTATTCCATTGATCTATATTTCTGTTTGTGTGCCATTACCATACTGTCTTGATTACTGTAGCTTTGTAGTATAGTCTGAAGTCAGGGAGTCTGATTCCTCCAGGTCCGTTTTTCTTTCTCAAGATTGCTTTGGCTCTTCGGGGTCTTTTGTGTTTCCATACAAATTGTGAAATTTTTTGTTCTAGTTCTGTGAAAAATGCCATTGGTAATTTGATAGGGATTGCATTGATCCTGTAGATTGCTTTGGGTAGTATAGTCATTTGCACAATGTTGATTTTTCCGATGCAAGAACATTGTATATCTCTCCATCTGTTTGTATCATCCTTAATTTCTTTCATCATTGTCTTATAGTTTTCTACATACAGTTCTTTTCTCTCCTTAGGTAGGTTTATTCCTAGGTATTTTATTCTTTATGCTGCAATGGCAAATGGGAGTGTTTCCTTAAATTCTCTTTCAGATTTTTCATCATTAGTGTATAGGAATGCAAGATATTTCTGTGCATTAATTTTGTATCCTGCTACTTTACCAAATTCATTGATTAGCTCTAGTAGTTTTCTGGTAGAGTCTTTAGGATTCTCTATGTATAGTATCATGTCATCTACAAACAGTGACAGCTTTACTTCTTCTTTTGCGATTTGGATTCCTTTTATTTCTTTTTCGCCTCTGATTGCTGTGGTTAAAACTTCCAAAACTATGTTGAATAATAATGGTGAGAGTGGGCATCCTTGTCATCTTCCTGATCTTAGTGGAAATGGTTTCAGTTTTTCACCATTGAGAACGATGTTGGTTGTGGATTTGTCATATATGGCCTCTGTTATGTTGAGGTAAGTTCTCTCTATTCCTACTTTCTGGAGGGTTTTTATCATAAATGAGTGTTGAATTTTTCAAAAGTTTTTTCTGCATCTATCTGTCCTTCAGTTTGTTAATATGGTGTAACACATTGAATGATTTGCATATATTGAAAAATACTTGCATTCCTGGGATAAATCCCACTTGATCATGGTGTATGATACGTTTAATGTGTTGTTGGATTCTGTTTGCTGGTATTTTGTTGAGGATTTTTGCACCTATGTTCGTCAGTGATATTGGTCTGTAGTTTTCTTTCTTTGTGACATCCTTTTCTGGTTTTGGTGTCAGGGTGATGGTGCCCTCGTAGAATGAGTTTGGGAGTGTTCCTCCCTCTGCTATATTTTGGAAGAGCTTGAGAAGGATAGGTGTTACCTCTTCTCTAAATGTTTGATAGAATTCACCTGTGAAGCCATCTGGTCCTGGGCTTTTGTTTGTTGGAAGATTTTTATTCATAGTTTCAATTTCAGTGCTTGTGATTGGTCTGTTTATATTTTCTATTTCTTCCTAGCTCAGTCTCAGAAGGTTCTGCTTTTCTAAGAATTTCTGTCTTCTATTTTTAAATGGGATTTTTAAAGCTGCTTTGGGGGTTTTTTTGGGGGGGGAATTTGTGTGTGTGTGTGTGTGTTTTTTGGCCATACCACACAGCCTGCAGGATGTTAGTTCTTAGATCAAACCTGCACCCCCTGCATTGGAACTTGGAATCTTAACCACTGGACTGCCAGGGAAGTCCCTAAAGCTGTTTTTATTTTGTTCAAACCCAACCTCTGAAGGGTAGATTATACTACATGGAAAGCCACTGTACTAAAATCCAGAGAAATTCAAGACTTTGTCTTAACAATCATTTTCTTCTTCTTCTTTTAATCTTTCATGTGGAGTGGTGTGTGTTTAGGTATGTTTTATGGGTGGTCTTTTGCTCTTTGTAAATCCCGAGTGTGTGTCACATTAACAAAATGTTCCCCTCTCCCTGAATATTGACAGAAATAAATCATTTGCTTAGCAGACTCAGGTGATAATCTCCTGAATTTTGAAAGGTTTTCTTTTACCAGAATGCTAAAAAGTATATGATAAATCATGGTAATCATGATCATTAAAGTAGAATAGTTAATATATAAGTCGTTTGACTCAAGCAATGTCCCCGCTGATGTACAAATTAGGTATATACAGAGCTGGGTTAACAGATATGTCAATTGGGAGGTATTTTTCCTAAGACAAGTCCCCTCTCTTGTACCTTCTCAAGTCAGGGAGAATGGTCAAGCTGGAGGCTCATTCTCAAAGGGCTAGGAATCCCCACAGGCTTGTGGGTTCTAAGTGCAGTGTGGACACCTCCCCAGGCCCTCAATTGGAGTGGGATTTACACTCGGGCTTTTCACACGGCTCTAAATCCTGCCTCAGGGCCTCTCTCTAGCCTCAGTCTTTCGTCCTCCCACATTTATGGCCAGTGCTCCAGTATCCAGATGCCCCCATGGACAGGCAAACCAAGCCAATAACCTCCACCTCTCACCCAGCTTCCACTCCGTGGTCTCAGTCCCTCAGGCTCCCAGATTTTGAGGCAACTTCAAAGTCTCTTTCTTTCTCTCTACATCCTGAAAGTTATCACGTTGTGTAATAATATAAAAATATCATTAAACATCGTTAACAAAGCAAGGGAGAGTTCATGAATACTGAGAGACAGAAATGTAAGACCAAAGTTAAAGTGGTCCCACAAAGGAGAAAAAAAGAAAAGAAAAACAGGTGCTAAGGGCAAAGCAAGATCTAATCTTTGCCAGTTACCACATGAGGATCATCACTGTTTATCACAATCATAGTCCCCAAGACTGAAACCCCAGCAGCTGCCTCTACATCTTATGACACTGTCCCAAAGTTTCACTCTTCTCTGCCCTCCTAGAAGGAGTGCCCCTGGTGACCCTGTGGCGTGGGGACTTGTGACAGAGGAGGACAGTCATCTTTACAAAAAGGGAAAAAGGGAGAATGGGACACTTCACAGTGTCTGCCCCATGGATGATATGCAATGATTTGGGGTAGTAGATGGATACAATTAAATAAGATTAAATCTCATAGAGAGAAAGTTATTCCCAAGAGGCTCAATTATCTTTAGAGCCTTGTGATTAATCAAAGCTAAGTGTCAGGTTGGTGCTACCACATCTTTAACACCTCTTAACATTTGCACATTTCCTTTTTTCACAAAGAGAGAGCAGACCTCAGGCTCAGAGCCTGGGCCAGGCTACCATATGCAACTTGATTTTTAATACCATTGGTTTGTGTCTGACATACTTAATGTTACACTTATTTCCTATTTGTAGCAAGTGATGCCGACTTTCTATTCACTATATTCATATGACCTTCTTTCTAGAATAAATTATTTAACATGAAAAAACAAGTCAGTTTAATGTAAAATACAAAGTAAATAATCATGCAGCCTTGCACCATTGTGGTAAAAATCAGAAAGGATGACTGAAGTTTGGGAAATGTCATTATAATCATCAGAATACAGGATGATGAGGCCAGAGCACCTGGAGTAAAACATCTTATCCCTACTCCTTTGCTGGTCTTGTGATCCAGAGCAAATGACATAACCTCTCTGCATCTCAGTTTTCTTTCTTTCTTTTTTATGTTCTCTCTTTTCAAAATACTAATGCTGCACTCTTTTTTTTTAATTGAAGTATAAGTATAGTTGATTTACAATGGTGTGTTAGTTTCAGGTGTACAGCAAAGTGATTCAGATATAGATAAAGATATAGATACACTTGCACCTCAGTTTTCTTATCTATGAAATGGGAATGAAGATACTACTGCCACACAAGACTGTTATTGGCCCAGATGAGCCAAGCACGAGAGATGAGGCTGGGTAAATCAGGGGCATGGTGTGTGTTACAATAAGAGGGCATGGCCAGTGCGGGCCAGTTGATTTACTTGTCCACAACAGTATCTGTACTCTGTACCATACATGGTGTTTGGCCATATCTGCCACTCCCAGGAGACTATAAGCTCCTTGATGGCAGCAACCATGCTTTACTGATCACTGCATGTCCCTGTCCCTTGGGACATTGCCTCTCTGTAGTGCAGGGTTTATGAATATTTTTTTCATATCCTTTCCCACTATAGATCATTATAAGGTATTGAATATAGTTCCCTGTGCTATACAGTTACTGAATATAGTTCCCTGTGCTATACAGTACAGTCCCTGTTGTTTATCTATTTTATATATAGTAGTGTGTATCTGTTAATCCCCAAATCCTAATTTAACCCTCTCCCTTTCCCCTTTGGTAACCATAAGTTTATTTGTTACTGTGTCTGTGAGTCTCTTTCTGTTTTGTCGATTAGTTCATCTGTATCATTTTTTTAGATTCCATACATAAGTGATATCATATGATATTTGTCTTCTCTGTCTGACTTACTTCACTTAGTATGATCATCTCTAGGTCCATCCATGCTGCTGTAAATGGCATTATTTCATTCTTTTTTATGGCTGAGTAATAGTCCATTGTACGTATGTACCACATCTTCTTTATCCACTCATCTGTTGATGGACACTTAGGTTTCTTCCATGTCTTAGCTATTGTAAATAGTGCTGCTATGAACATTGCCTCTCTGTAGTGCAGGGTTTATGGATATTTTAAACTATGTTGAATCAACTGATTGAATAGGATGATCTATTTGTCTTGACAATCCAACAAAGGCCCTTGAGGGCAAAAACTGTCTACTGTATCCCATACAATTATTAGTATAGTAGTTTCTCAGGAAAAACTGGCTGATTGATAATATGTGCATCTCCTGTCTGAACTGCTGTGACCATCTTCCAATTGGCCCCCTGACCCCACCAGTGTCCCCTCCCTCCCCAAAACCTTTCTCCACATGGCAACCAAAGTGATCTCTTTAATACTCTCCCACCAAAAACCCACTTGGGGATAGAGAAGAAGTTCCTTAGCACAACACACAAGGTCCTTCATTATCCATCTCCTGCTTATAGCTTAGTTTCACCCTTCAGCACCATCACCTCCAGCCAAACCGAACCATTTTCAGGAGCTCAGATAAGCTGCACGCTCTCTTACCTCAGGGCCATTGAACGCACTGTTCCTTTTTCTGGAATGTTCTTTTCTTTCCTGTCTCTTTACCTGGCTGGGTCCCACTCTCCCTCTAGATGTCACCTCCTACAGAAGACCTTTCTTGTCCTCCTCTGCACCAGGCTGGATGTCTCCCACAAGAGTATCCCTGTCCAGTCTCTCATCTCTGCATAGATGAATGCACACAAGCTTGTCTCTCCTGTCTGTCTCCACCATAGATGGTGGTTCTCAAACTTAGGCATGTCTCAGAATCACCCCTCCAAGGCTTGTGAGAACACAGATTCTGATTCATTAGGTTTGAGGTAGGGCCCAGGAATTTTCATTTCTAACAAGCAGTAGTTCTCAAACCTGGCTGCATATGAGAAACATGGGAGGAAGGATTCAAATTTTTCTGTTGCCCAGACCACCCCCCAAGAATTAGTAAATCAGAGCCTCTCGGTGGTGGGAGAGGGAGGGTGGGGCTGTGGTGGCCTAAGCATGTTGGTATTTTTTTCCAGTTTCCACAGATGAATCCAAGGTTAAGAACTCCTGCTTTAGAGAAATGCTTCTCCAATTCTTTTTTTTTTATTGAAGTATAATTGATTAACAATGTTGTGTTAGTTTCTACTGTACAGTACAGTGATTCAGTTATACATATACATATACCCACTGTGCTTCTCCAATGGTAATGTGCACGTGTGACCATATGGTTAAAAGGCAGTAGATCCATGGTAGAGTCAAGAGTCTGCATTTCTAAGATGCTCCCAGGTGATGCTGGTGATGCAGGTCCATGGTCCACACTTGGAGATTGAGAAGATCAGCTGACCCATTCACCACTCACAGCCTCCACAATGCTGCTAGAAGTCAGCAGCATCATTAAATGAACACCTGTTGTTGTTACTTACCCAGCAGCACCTCTATAGAGTTGATCTTGTCAGAAACAGATCTTTCCCTAGTGACTTTCAATTCAAGGCTCAGATTTGAATCTATTGTTTGTAGCCTCTGCCCACAACATCTCAGGCATCTGCTGGATCTCATGTCACTCACAACCATCAGGCCTCTCTCTATACTTCAATGTCTGCTGCTCTGGAGGTTGGCTGTGTCTTGCTGAAGTGATACCCTCAAAGAACAGTTTACACAGCCAGCTTGTACAATATCCAACCTTGTCAGACCAAACTCCAAATTTGGTAAAAATCTATATAGCTGTTTTCATATGGTATGGTTAAAAAAAAAGTTAGAAACATAATTTTTAGGCGTATACTATTCCCATAGCCTAGGAAGGCTCTTGACACAACTTAAGTGGGCAGTGAATTTGTGGAAGGAAGGAAGGAAGGAAAGAAAGAAGGAAGGAAGGAAGGAAGGAAAGAAAGAAGGAAGGAAGGAAGGAAGGAAAGAAGGAAGGAAGGAAGGAAGGAAGGAAGGGCTAGCAGAAAGAATGGATGGTAGGGTTGTTGTAAAGAGAAAGAAAGGGAGGGGGAAGCTAAAAATGACAACGTTTTGTCCTAGTTGCCCTTTATCTCCAGCCACCCTGAGGCATCTCACCTTCAGCAGCCCTCCTTCTACCACCTTCCTTTTTCTTGTTCTCACCTGACCATAGCTGGGTAGCCCCATTCAGCCCTGCTCCAACTGAGCCCTGAATCCTCCTTCGCACTGGCTTCCTTTATAACCTTGGGGATGCAGATTGGGGTGGGAGGTGCACAGCAGGCCAGCTCTGTCTCATTCAACTCCATGTGTATAATGAGGCTCAACTTCTTAAAAATTTGAGGGGCCTCCCTGGTGGCGCAAGTGGTTGAGAGTCCACCTGCCGATGCAGGGGATACGGGTTCGTGCCCCGGTCTGGGAGGATCCCATATGCCGCGGAGCGGCTGGGCCCGTGAGCCATGGCCGCTGAGCCTGCGCGTCCGGAGCCTGCGCGTCCGGAGCCTGTGCTCCGCAACGGGGGAGGCCACAACAGTGAGAGGCCCGCATACCGCAAAAAAAAAAAAAAAAAAAAAAAAAAAATTTGAAATAACTGAAGGATTATCTTCCAAGAGAGACCCTAACCAGGCAGGCCATAGGCCAACAGCATTTGAAAATGTTCAAATCAGTTACCAATATTTCAAATGTAAAGGTACCTTTCGCAAAAATTTAGATTTCCACAACCTAATGTCCATTGACAGATGAATGGATAAAGTAGATGTGGTACATATATACCATGGAATATTACTCAGCCATAAAAAAGAATGAAATAATGCCATTTGCAGCAACATGGATGGACCTAGAGATTGTCATACTGAGTGAAGTTAGTCAGACAAAGAAAGACAAATACCACATGATATCACTTATATGTGGAATATAAAATATGACACAAATGAACCTATCTACAAAACAGAAACAGACTCACAGACATAGAGAACAGACCTGTGGTTGCCAAGGGGGAGCGGGGGAGGAAGAGGGATGGATTGGGAGTTTGGGATTAGCAGATGCAAACTATTACATAGAGAATGGATAAACAACAAGGTCCTACTTATAGCACAGGGAACTATATTCAATATCCTGTGATGAACTGTAACAGAGAAGAATATGAAAAAGAATGTACATATATGTATAACTGAATCACTTAGCTATACACCCGAAATTAACACGATTGTAAATCCACTCTACTTCAATAAAATAATTATTTTTTTAAAAAAGAAAAAAAATTAGATGTCCTGCTTCCCTTCAAAACTGGAAGATGGGGCCAGCTTTGGTTGGATCTGAGCAGAGATGCCCCATTTGGTAGGAGCAGGCTCTTTTCCCTTCACTTTGCCACAGTCCCCACCCCTCCTTATCCTTCCCCAGTACAAAAGCCAAGCATCAATGGCCATGGTCATCTTGATCTCATTCCACTTGAACTATATTTGCCTTCCACTTGACCGTTTTTGTTCACTACATTTACTTGCCAGCCCCGAAGACCCTCCAGTGTGCCAGCTGCAGAC
The DNA here is from genome assembly GCF_025265405.1 of Mesoplodon densirostris. Lineage (NCBI taxonomy): Eukaryota > Metazoa > Chordata > Mammalia > Artiodactyla > Ziphiidae > Mesoplodon > Mesoplodon densirostris. Next base: position 124,495,817 of record NC_082665.1, on the reverse strand, counting down.
CACACATGCAGGGCCAACAGCCCCCACACACAGTGTCCCCCTCTTTACCTTAAAACCTGAGCTTGTGTTCTGTCATTTGTTGCTGATAATTCTCCTCCAAAGAGGATTAGGAAAGACAAGTTCTCCCTGAACCAGCCCTGATTCTCCACACGTGGCTTTCTGCCTGTCTTTTTTCCTGGCGACAGGCATTAGCATTGTCATTATTACCTGCTCTCCTGGTGTCTCCCGCTCCTTACTTCCCCACAAAGAATTTGCCCGCAGGGGAAACCTGCTGCCCTCCCAAGAGATAAGAATACTTATCAGGACCTTTTATAGAGTTCCTGGACCTTTGGGGACTGAACCACACTTTGTGCACAGAAAGCCCTGCATTATCACCTCTATTGTTGTCATTTTGATTACTGGGGATTAGGCAGTGCTCTCAGAAGTCTTGCCAACCCCGGGCAGGTGCCACCCCAGAGCTTCACCTGGCCCGGCGTGGTGACTCAGGCCGGACGCACCTGGCTAGAGGGCTCTGGCTCAGCCTGCTGGGTGCTGGGTTCTTGCCAGAGCAGAGCCTGCACTGAAACACTCGTTCCCCACCCTTGCACTGAGGGCAAAGGCTGGGCTCCAGGGAGACCTGGGAGCAAGTGGGAGGCCCTCTCAGGGGCACAGTCTCTGGACCACACTGAAGAGGGCTTACTATATATCTGACACTTAGAGATATTCCTAGATAAATATGTTTTTATATATATTACTTGCATACTTTCAAAGCTATTTACATATAAGTCCCATAACATTATCATGAAGTTGGGAATATCTACATTTTACAGATGAGAACCAGAGATTGCAGAGGTCAATAAGCTGGCTGAGGTTCACACAGCTACAGAGTGGCAGTTGGGATGGGAACCCAGCTCCTGACCCCAAGCTGTACTGTGCACCTCTTTCTTCCTAGAGAGGGAATTCGGCCCCTTAAGGCTCTGCCTGGCTTGAGTTCTCCTGCAGCCCTGGACCTCTGTGGTGAGAACCCCCATACTTTTTTCCATAGTGGCTGTACCAATTTACATTCCCACCAACAGTGCACAAGGGTTCACTTTTCTCCACATCCTTGTCAATACTTACTATTTCTTATTTTTTTATTTTTTATTTTTATTTTTATTTATTTATTTATTTATTTGCTGTATGCGGGCCTCTCACTGTTGTGGCCTCTCCCGTTGTGGAGCACAGGCTCCGGACGCACAGGCTCAGTGGCCATGGCCCACGGGCCCAGCCGCTCCACGGCATGTGGGATCCTCCCGGACCGGGGCACAAACCCGCATCCCCTGCATCGGCAGGCGGACCCTCAACCACTGCGCCACCAGGGAAGCCCTATTTTTTTTAATTTTTTTAAATTAATTAATTTTTTTTGTGGTACACGGGCCTCTCACTGTTGTGGCCTCTCACTGTTGTGGCCTCTCCCGTTGCGGAGCACAGGCTCCAGACGCTCAGGCTCAGCGGCCATGGCTCACGGGCCCAGCCGGTCCGCGGCATGTGGGATCCTCCCGGACTGGGGCACGAACCCGTTTCCCCTGCATCAGCAGGCGGACTCTCAACCACTGCACCACCAGGGAAGCCCTATTTCTTATTTTTTTGATAATTGCCATCCTAACAGGTGTGAGGTGATATCTCCTTGTGGTTTTGATTTCTATTGCCCTGATTAGTGATATTGAGTACCTGTTGGTCTCTTGTATGGTGCTTTTGAGAAAAATGTCTATTCAGGCCATTTGTCCCTTTTTAACTTGGGTTATTTGGGGGGTTTTGCTACCGAGTAGTATGAATTTGGGCTTTATTTCTAATGGGGTTTTCATCTGAGATCTCCCTGATAAATTGGCATCTTTGGTGTTTACAAACATTTTTCACTATCTTGTTTTCCTCAAAACAAAGTTCTACCTGCTTGAAAGATTTTTTTGAAAGGGGATTTCCTTAATCACCAGCCACTGTAGCAGGAAATGTGATGAATGGAACCGGCATCATTCCCATGATGAGCGTCCACCTGGGAAATCCTGGGCAAGTAAATCCTGGAGGTATTTTACCAGAAGCTGCCTGGGGCCATCAGTTTTCAGAGAAGAATTGTGGTACCATGTTGGAGCCAGATCATAGTGGCTTATGAGAACCAATTGTTAAATTTTCAGGAATTTGTGAGACCATTGTTAAACCATTGGTCTTTTTTTAAAATTTTTATTGCAGTATAGTTGATTTACAATGTTGTGTTAGTTTCTGCTGTACAGCAAGGCGAATCAGTTATACATATACATATATCCATTCTTTTTTAGATTCCTTTTTTTGACAAATGCCACAAATCTGACTTCCCAGAGCCTCACCCCTACTTTACCAGCACTCCACTGGTTAGCTGCAACTAGTCAACTCTAGTCACTGACTCTTTGCCAAATGATGGGACTGATTGTGGCACCAATGCTTAGCTAAACTTTTTGACTCTTCTCATGGTTCCACCAAGAAGCCAAGAGCCTTCTTCCTTCAGCAATATTCATTTTAACATCCATATCAGATTTCTTCTGCATTTCTATTGATGCATTATAGCAGATACAAATAAGTAGTGTTGTGCCCAGTTGTCTTGAACACATTCTCCAATATTCTTCTTGGGACTTTTATACCATCTCCCTTAGTGGTGCTGATGAGAAACAGGACATGAGAAAAGAGCCACCTATTTTAAGGCTGTAATGATTTTTCTTTTAGACCCTTGTGCACTGTTGGTGAGAATGTAAATTGGTGCAGCCAATTGGAGTTTCCTCAAAAAACTGAAACTAGAACTACCATACAACCCAGCAATTCCATTTCTGGGTATTTATCCAAAGAAAACAAAAACACTAATTTGAAAAAATATACACGCTCCAATGTTCCTAGCAGTAGATGGCCAAGATATGGAAGCAACCTAAGTGTCCATCAATAGATGAATGGATAAAGAAGATGTGATGTATAGTATATATGGAATATTATTCAGCTATAAGAATGACATTCTGCCTTTTGTGACAACATGGGTGGACCTTGAGGGCATTATGCTAAATGAAGTAAATCAGACAGGGACAAATACTGTAAAATAGCACTTATATGTGGAATCTAAAAAAGCCAAACTCACAGAAACAGGGAGTAGAATGGTGCTTACCAGGGCCTGAGGGATGAGGGAAATGGGGAAATATTGGTAAAGAGGACAAATTTCAAGTTAGAAGATGAATAAGTTCTGGGGATGTAAGGCACAGTATTGTAATTATAGTTAACAGTACTGTATTATATACTTGAAAGTTGCTAAAAGAGTAGGTCTTGAATGCTCTCACCACAAAAAAGAAACGATAGTTTTGAGACGTGATGGACATGAATGGTTACCGTGATAATCATACTGCAATATACATGTTACCAAATCAACACATTGTACACCTTAAACTTACACAGTGTTATATGTCAGTTTTGTCTCAATAAAGCTGGAGAAGTTTTTAAATAAAATTACTTTTCTTTTCATATATTTTCACAATGTCTAAGATTTCTGAGATTTGTTGAAAACAACTTTAAAAGGAGCAAAGTGTTATTGGAAGGGGCACAAGAGGCTGATGTATGGAGTTGGCCATGTTGTTTAACTCATCTGAGCCTCAGTTACTCTATTGAAGCAGAATTATTAATGTTGGTCTTTCAGGGTTGTATAAGAAAGCAAAGAAATGTATGAAAAGTGGCATATAACATTCAACTAATCTTTGGAATCTATTAAGACTTTTAAAAGTACAGCTTTGGGGGTGCTTCTTCCATGTCACACAGATGAATCCTTAGGGTATCTCCCCATATTTTAGTAGGAATAACAAGAACAAAAGGAAGAGTTTCAAAAGTAGCAATATGATCTATTTTGGCACAAATGTATAGAGCTTTTCCCTCCCCAATAAAAAAATAATTCTGAGCACACTTCACAAATTCTATTCCTGAAACAATCTGTGGTTTGGGATAAGCCAGGTTCAATGAACACACTAGTAGTCTTGACTTAACGGTATTTGGAGAGTTATCATTCTGAACTTGTGCTGACACTTCAGAGACGGGGGGCAGTCAGGTAGTTCTTATCAGCTGTACAGATAGAAATCCAGAATTCAAAATCCAAGTCAAGTCTTGAGAGAATTCTGTCTCTTTCTCACACACACAGAGCCCACAATCTAAGAGACCTTAAAGACAGTGGAATCCTGAGGCCCTTCGGTAAATAAGCTGCAGACATAGAAGAAACATGTTGAGACTATTATTAGAGAACTTTTCTACTCTTTACAATTCATCAGGGTGATAGGAGCCCTTTGGGGACTGAGGGAAGGGGACACCCTAATATCCTAGGATGTTACTTCAAGTTCCTTTTGTTCCCAGCCTTACCAAATTTCCAAAACATGTAGACGCCTTGGGTGACAGCTCTCTGGGTGGCTTTGGGAACATGCAGTTGCAACTCTGGGGCAGCAGTTTAGTGCCTTGAGTGGCCATCCAGCTCAACCCAAGCCTATACAAGAGGTTGCCTGGCATTTGAACAGGCAGAAAAGCTAAAGCAGGCTCAAAGCCGAATACAGTTCAGAATGAAATAACATCACATCTATTAAGAACATGTCACAATGCCAAGCATGTTCCAGGTACTCAGTGTAAGAGATCTACTGTTGTTTATGGAAGGGTTAGGTTTGAGGCTGAGGTTGGGTTAGGATGAAATTGGAGCTGGCTTTAACCTTGGTATAGGTGAAATATTTGGAGTCCTTTCCTGGTCTCACAAATCACCATCGCACGTTGGATGCAAACTCACAGGTATTTAAGTTAGACCTGACACTAATTCTCCAACTAGATTATGAATTTCTTTAGCAATAAGACCTATATAAAGTAGCTTTATCCTCACAACATCTAGCTCTGTGCTCTACACATAGAAAGTGCTTCGTAGAAACTTAACTTCCCTAATGTGTTAAAAATATGACCATATCCTCCAAGTCGCTCCCAGGTCATTTTGTGAATCAGAGACAGGGCAGAAGAGTCTGGGGAGCCAGAAGCCCAAGGTGCCTCTGTCTCCCTCCACTCTCAGGCCATTTATTTGATTTTAGTCTACACAAGAAGTGCCATTTGTGCAAATCTGTGTGCCAGGGTTTTCAAGTGAAATTTGAAATAACTGCCATCTTGAAAACCCCCATCAAAGTTCTTATACTTCAACCTCAAACCCTCACATTGTTGCATCTAAAGAGAATGCACAGTAGAGATATTTCCCAGAAGCTGGTGGAGAAACTGTATGGAGCTGTTCCTGCTTATCAAAATAAAATAATAAAAACATAGCTCTGATAACAGTCACTATCCACGATCCAGTCTCATTTGTTCCAACGTGTGTCTAAGCGTGAGCCCTGCCATGACATGTTGGCTTAACCTCTCCAGGGTGAAAACATTCAAGCAATGTTGATTCCACTTTCTCCTTAATGCTGACAACCACCCCAGAGCAAGGAAAAACTTCAGCAAATATCATACAAAAGCAAAACAAAAGAAAGCAAGACAAAACACCTCTTTGTGGTGCCAATGAACATGGGAAAATGAGAGAGGATTGTGAAATTCTGGGAGATGAGATGCTTAATGAGTGTTTCCTGGTTATAAGGTGTTGTTTATGCCTTCCAATTAAGCCATCTCCCCCACACGGGGGTGTCTACAAGGTGTGCCCTGAGACTTGGTGGTAATTGTCAGGTGGCTGGAGGCCAGAACTTCAATGTCAAGCAAGAACCAAAATTATACAACCAAGCACCTATTAATCAGGATTAACTTCCAAGGATGTCAAATCTGGAATCTTCTTCACAAATAAGCATCTCCTTGTACACTTTTAAAAGAAAACAAAACACTCATTTGCTCACATGGAGTCATCTGGCTGGGTAGGTCCAGAAAAGATGATTTAGCCCAGTCATGAAAATAAACTGGGTGAATGCCCTAAAAGAGGTTAAGGTGTGTCTAATGACACTCCAACAGCCCACCAAATGGACCTGTTCCTGAGCCTGCCTTCCCTTCCATGACTTTAATTTTTCTGGGAAATCTTGCTTGTGGTCAAGATCAGAAGCTGTCTCCACAGACAAATAGAGAATTCATGTCATCTGACATATATTTAAGCCAGGGAGGCACTTTTATTTAAATTACCTACTTATTTCACCAAAAAAAAAAAGGATTTTTTTTTAAACTCTACTAGACTTGGGAATAAATTTGGTTTACATACCACAAAATGTACTTTGGTCCAAATCGTTTCCTGCTTTTCCTACATGCAGAGGGTCTGAGGGTTAGCCTGAGACCAGGAAATGAGGCAGAAACCTCCCTGAGGCAAAGCTTAAGAGAATATAGGAACCCTGAGGTCCCAGATGTTAATAACTAAGTGTAGAGGGTCTCACAAATCCGAGGGATGCGACCACATCACTAGCAAATACCTGCAATGTTTCATTAGTTTGTAACTTATATGTATGGACTCATTAGGGTATGTGGGGTGGGTGGGAGTGAAGGCAGAAGAGGGTGTTCAGAGCTTTGACATTCCTGAGCATTTTTGTGATTTTAACTTCAGTTTTCTTGTGTCTTAGCAAATAAGCCATTAAGGAAATGGCCACTTAGATAGGTTAGATCTTTTGGAGGTAAAAATTCAACATTCCACCCCCTCCCCTAAGGAAAATTATAGACCTTTGGATGAGCAGCTGAGAGTTTGTGGGTCAATACTGTGGGGAAACTCTCTGTGCTTCAGGCTTCCCATATCTTAAAGAAGTTGCTTAGAGTTTCTATCCTATAAAAGAAGCACAGTGAATCAATTTGCAAATATTGAAGTTGGATAGTTCAGGAAATCTGCACTTTGTTTTATTTAGATCATTGAGGTTTTTTTTTTAAATCTCATAGGTGATCATAAAGATCAATATCTTAGTTGTAGAATATACCCATAGGATGCAATGTAAAATATGCCCTCTAATCACAGGGTAATGTGTGTAAATACAAAAATATAAAGAATCTGCTTGATCAAAGTTACTCTACCAAGATATTTTCTGATCTAACTTATATTAAACACATTTTATGGATATCGGACTTTTATTTTAATCTTTCATCCAAAGTATAGATGGATTTTTACTGAGCTCCATGTCTTGAAATTATAACTCTTCATTTTGATCAGACTTTGTAGTATACATAGATTAGCAAACATACACAGCATCTCACTATTAAAAACAAGTTGTTTTAATGGAAACATAACCTGAAAATCAAGCAGTATTTTGGGGAGGGAAAAAACATTGAACGGTAGTGTCTTATTGACATTAAAAACAGTTGACATAACTCTGCAAGGATGCTGAAATTTAACTTTTGTATGTTTTTGTTATACCCCAAGTATCAAAGATAACAGAATTTATTCATAGAATGACAGTCATTGAATTCAGTTTTCTGGTACAATTTTCTTCCCATATAAACTCATAAAAAATGTGATGGGTGAACCACTAGGAATGCTTAAAGCAGCCCCTGATGTATGCCCACACAGAAAGAACAGATAGATTGCAAAATGTTTATGCCTTTTACATTTTTTACAGTATTAATAAGGAAACACCGTGATTACTAATCAGAAAAGACTCAGGAGTGGTGCTTGTAAAGTGTACCATTACAAAGATTTATATCTGTATCTGGGGAGTAATATGGAGCATTGATATTTTAAGGAGCTCAGTCCAAAAAATCTCTTTATTCAATGAAAGCCTGGAAGAGTGAAATATCTTTTTTCCTGTGGCAGAAGTGTGGGTATTGCAGTTAGCTGATGATGTACACGGTAGGAAGAAATAGACTTGAATCCCCAAATATTCACCAAATGCTTGAAAGTGCATTACAGTGGAGCTCTGCAACTTTTCAGCACAATTGTCCATCACAGCTGTAGGTGAAGGAGGTATGGGATTACCTGCATTTCCTGACCGAGACCCCGTTCCATATCAAGAATGTATCAAGAATGCAAAGTGGTAAAAATGAATTTATTTACAAAACAGAAATAGACTCACAGACATAGAAAACAAACTATGGTTACCAAAGGGGATAGTGGGGATATATATATATATATATATATATAAAATATCTAAAGCTGTGTGGTCCAGTACAGTAGCCACTAGGGATATGTAGTTATTTCAGTTAAGTTGTTAAGTTAATTTAGTTAAGTTAAATTAAATTAAATTAAAAATTCAGTTCTTCAGTCACATTTAAGTGTTCAAGAGCTACATGTGGCTAGTGGCTACCATATCAGATATACTAGTCTAGAACCATCTTTCCATATGTTTCTGTTCAAGGCCATTTTCTTCACCTTTGTCTTTGAAAACACAATAACAAGTCACCACCTTTTATGCCAAAGTATTTTAAGATCATTGCATCACCACTAGATCATCCCTTGTCTTTGTGTGTGTGTGTGTGTGTGTGTGTGTGTGTGTGGTTACAAAGAGTTTATTATCTTGTACACCCATACAAGTAATACGTACTCATTTATACCAAATTAACAACATGAAAGAAGTATTGGTGGGTGACATGTGATCACGCACAGACACTGGACAAAATGCTTTACATATATTTTCTCGTGTATACTCACTGCACGTATTGATGGATGAGGAAACCAAGGCACAAAGAGATTGAATAACTTACCCAAGTTTGTACAACTTGGAGCCGAGATTTGAAATCAACTCTGACACCAAAGCCTATGCTCTGAACTTCTACCCCATTTCAGCTGTCTGCATGCCAGCCAATCTGAACTCCTGCTGTTCCCTGATTGGTCCAGAGCCTGGCAGTTAGTGGGAACTCAGTAAACATTGGCTGTATGAATTTTGTTTTAATGAAGAATGATTCACACTACTATGCTTTTATAAATAGTGCTTTCTCTTCCGGAAACATTCTTCACTCACAACTGTTTTGTCTGCCTGGAATATATCTACTGATTCTTCAAGATTTATCTTGGTCATTACATAGTATCATGAAAAGACTTTACAGAAGAGTCCCCTTCCCACATCCAGTGGACAGTCTTAATCATTTCCTCCACATTTTAAAATATCTTTTTTATGGCACACTTCTTTATGTATCAACAACTTTTTTAGCGTAAAGAAATTTATTCTGAAATAGAATAAAGTTTCAGGGATACAACAAAGTGTCAGTTTTAAAGGTTATACTCCAATTATACTTATTGTAAAATATTGGCTATATTCCCTGTGCTGTACAATATAGCCTTGTAACTTACTTATTTTATACATGGTAGTTTGTACCTCCTAATCCCCTACTCCTTCCTACCTTGTCCCCCCCGTGCTTTCCTCTCCCCACTGGTAACCACTAGTTTGTTCTCTATATCTGTGAGTCTGTTACTGTTTTCTTATATTCACTAGTTTGTTTTTATTTTTTAGATTCCACATATAAGTGATATTATACAGTATTTGTCTTTCTCTGTGTGACTTATTTTACTGAGCATAATACCCTCCAAGTCCATCTATGTTGTTACAAATGGCAAAATTTCAATCTTTTTCTAGATGAGTAGTATTCCTATACATATATATACCACATCTTCTTTACCCATTCATCCGTTGATGGACATTTACATTGTTTCTATGTCTTGGCTACTGTAAATAGTGCTGCTCTGAATATTGGGGTGCATATATCTCTAGGAATAAATGTTTTTTTTCTTTGGATTTATACCCAAGAGTGGAAATTGCTGGATCATATGGTAGTCCTATTTTTAGTGTTTTGAGGAACCTCCATACTATTTCCCACAGCGGCTTCACCAATTTACATTCCCATCAAGAGTATACAATTGTTCCCTTTTCTACACATCCTCACCAACACTCGTTATTTGTGTTCTTTTTCGTGATAGCTATTCTGACCAGTGAGAGGTGACAGCTTATTGTGGTTTTGACTTGCATTTTTCTGATGATTAATGATGTTGAGCATCTTTTCATGTGCCTTTTGGCTATCCATATGTCTTCTTTGAGAAAATGTCTATTAAGGTTTTCTGCCTTTTTTTTTTTTTTTTTTTTTTTTGCGGTACCCAGGCCTCTCACTGTTGTGGCCTCTCCTGTTGTGGAGCACAGGCTCCAGATGCACAGGCACAACAGCCATTGCTCACGGGCCCAGCTGCTACGTGGCATGTGAGATCTTCCTATATATATCGTTGCTCCCAATGTCTACCACCTCAATTTTGGGATGATTCGTTGTCTATTCAGTTGTTCCACAAATGCAGGGTACATCAAGTTGATTGTGGAGATTTAATCCACTGTTCCTGAGGCTGCTGGGAGAAATTTCCCTTTCTCTTCTTTGTTCGCACAGCTCCCTGGTCTCAGCTTTGGATTTGGCCCCGCCTCTGTGTGTAGGTCGCCTGAGGGCGTCTGTTCTTCTCTCAGACAGGACGAGGTTAAAGGAGCCGCTGATTAGGGGACTCTGGCTCACTCAGGCCAGGGGGATGGAGGAGCACGGAGGCGGGGTGAGCCTGTGGTGGCAGAGGCCAGCGTGACATTGCATAGCCTGAGGCACACCTTGTGTTCTCCCGGAGAAGTTGTCCCTGGATCATGGGACCCTGGCAGTGGTGGGCTGCACAGGCTCCCGGGAGAGGAGGTGTGGATAGTGACCTGTGCTTGCACACAGGCTTCTTGGTGGCAGCAGCAGCAGCCTTACCATCTCGTGCCCATCTCTGGTGTCCACGCTCATACCTGTGGCTTGCGTCTGTCTCTGGAGCTCGTTTGCGTGGCACTCTGAATCCTTTCTCCTCATGCACCCCAAAGCAATGGTCTCTTGCCTCTTTGACAGGTGCAGACTTTCTCCCGGACTCCCTCCTGGGTACCTGTAGTGCACTAGCCGCCTTCAGGCTGTGTTCACGCAGCCAACCCCAGTCCTCTTCCTGGGATCTGACCCCCAAAGATGGTGGAGCCTCAACTCCCAGCCCCCACCAGCCCTGGCAGGTGAGCAGACAAGTCTCTCAGGCTGGTGATAGCTGGTAGGCACCCATCCTCTGCGCGGGAATCTCTCCACTTTGCCCTCTGCACCACTGTTGCAGCGCTCTCCTTTGTGGCTCCGAAGCTTCCCCTCCAACCACCTCCCATCTCTGCCAGTGAAGGGGCTTCCTGGGTGTGGAAACTTTTCCTCCTTCACAGCTCCCTCCCAGAGAAGCAGGTCCTGTCTCTATTCTTTTGCCCCTGTTTTTTCTTTTTGCTTTTGCCCTACCCAGGTACGTGGGGAATTTCTTGTCTTTTGTGAAGTCTGAGGTCTTCTGCCAGCGTTCAGTAGGTGTTCTGTAAGAGTTGTTCCACATGTAGACGTATTTCTGATGTATTTGTGGGGAGGAAGGTGATCTCCAAGTCTTACTCATCCACCATTTTGAAGGTCTCTCTCCCAATCAAACATTTACATAAGAGCTAACACCCATCCTTGTCAAACTCTTCCAAAATATAGCAGATAGAGGAACACTCCCAAACTCATTCTATGAAGCCACCATCACCCTGATACCAAAACCACACAAAGATGTCACAAAGAAAGAAAACTACAGACCAATATCACTGATGAACGTAGATGCAAAACTCAACAAAATACAAGAAAACAGAATCCAACAGCATGTTAAAAGTATCATACACCATGATCAAGTGGGGTTTACCCCAAGAATGCAAGGATTCTTCAATATATGCAAATCAATCAATGTGATTCACCATATCAACAAAATGAAAGATAAAAACCATATGATGATCTCAATAGACGCAAAAAAGCTTTTGGCAAAATTCAACACCATTTATGATTAAAAACCCTCCAGAAAATAAGCGCAGAGGGAGCTTAGGTCAACATAATAAAGGCCATATATGAGAAACCCACAGCCAACATCATTCTAAGTGGTGAAAAACTAAAACCATTTCCTCTAAGAGCAGGGACAAGGCAAGGCTGCCCACTCTCACCACTATAATTCAAGTGTGTTTTGGAAGTTTTAGCCACAGCAATCAGAGACGAAAAAGAAATAAAAGGAGGGCTTCCCTGGTGGTGCAGTGGTTGAGAGTCAGCCTGCCGATGCAGGGGACACGGGTTCGTGCCCCGGTCCGGGAAGATCCCACATGCCGCAGAGCGGCTGGGTCCATGAGCCATGGCCGCTGGGCCTGTGCATCCAGAGCCTGTGCTCCACAACGGGAGAGGCCACAACAGTGAGAGGTCAGCATACCGCAAAAAAAAAAAAAAAAAAAAAAAACACAAAAGAAATAAAAGGAATCCAAATCAGAAAAGAAGAAGTAAAGCTGTTACTGTTTGCAGATGACATGAAACTGTACATAGAGAATCCTAAAGACTCTACCAGAAAACTACTAGAGCTAATCAATGAAATTGGTAAAGTTGCAGGATACAAAATTAATGCATGGAAATCTCTTGTATTCCTATACACTAATGATGAAAAATCTGAAAGGGAAATTAAGAAAACACTCTCACTTACCACTGCAACAAAAAAAATAAAATACCTAGGAATAAACCTACCTAGGGAGACAAAAGACCTGTGGCAGAAAATTATAAGACGCTGATGAAAGAAATTAAAGATGATACAAACAGATGGACAGATATACCATGTTATTGGATTGGAAGAATCAACAGTGTGAAAATGACTATACTACCCAAAGCAATCTACAGATTCAATGCAATCCCTATCAAAGTACCACTGGCATTTTTCACAGACCAGGAACAAAAAATTTCACAATTTGTATGGAAACACAAAAGACCCTGAAGAGCGAAAGCAATCTTGAGAAAGAAAAATGGAGCTGAAGGAATCAGAAGACCCCCTGACTTCAAACTATACTACAAAGCTACAGTAATCAAGACAGTATGGTACTGGCACAAAAACAGAAATATAGATCAATGGAACAGGATAGAAAGCCCAGAGATAAACCCGTGGACATGTGGTCACCTCATTTTTGATAAAGGATGCAAAAATATACAATGGAGAAAAGACAGCCTCTTCAATAAGTGTTGCTGGGATAACTGGAGAGCCACATATAAAAGAATGAAATTAGAACACTCCCTAACACCATACAAAAAAAAAACCCAAAATAGATTAAAGACCTAAATGTAAGGCCAGACACTATAACACTCTTAGAAGAAAACATAGGCAGAGCACTCTATGACATAAATCACAGCAAGATCCTTTTTGACCCACCTCCTAGAGAAATGGAAATAGAAACAAAAATAAACAAATGGGACCTAATGAAACTTAAAAGCTTTTGCAAAGCAAAGGAAACCATAAACAAGATGAAAAGACAACCCTCAGAATTGGAGAAAATATTTGCAAATGAAGCATCTGACAAAGGATTAATTGCCCAATGTTACAAGCAGCTCAATATCTAAAGAACAAACAACCCAATCCAAAAATGGGCAGAAGACCTAAATAGACATTTCTCCAAAGAACATATACAGATTGCCAACAAACCCATGAAAGGATGCTCAACATCACTAATCATTAGAGAAATGCAAATCAAAACTACAATGAGGTATCACCTCACACCACTCAGAATGACCATCATCAAATAATCTACAAAGAATAAATGCTGGAGAGGGTGTGGAGAAAAGGGAACCCTCTTGCACTGTTGGTGGGAATGTAAATTGATACAACCACTCTGGAGAACAGTATGGAGGTTCCTTAAAAATCTAAAAATAGAACTACCATACCACCCAGCAATCCCACTACTGGGCATATACCCTGAGAAAACCATAATTCAAAAAGAGTCGTGTACCACAATGTTCATTGCAGCTCTATTTACAATAGCCAGGACATGGAAGCAACCTAAGTGTCCATCAACAGATGAATGGATAAAGAAGATATGGCATATATATACAATGGAATATTACTCAGCCATAAAAAGAAACAAAATTAAACTATTTGTAGTGAGGTAGATGGACCTAGAGTCTGTCATACAGAGTGAAGTAAGTCAGAAAGAGAAAAACAAATATCGTATGCTAACACATACATATGGAATCTAAAAAAAAAAAAAGAAAGAAAAAAGGTTCTGAAGAACTTAGTGGCAGGACAGGAAAAAAGACGCAGATGTAGAGAATGGACTTGAGAACACGGAGAGGGGGAAGGGTAAACTGGGACAAAATGAGAGAGTGTCATGGACTTACCAATTGTAAAATAGATAGCTAGTGGGAAGCAGCCACATAGCATAGTGAGATCAGCTCAGTGCTTTATGACCGCCTAGAGGGGTGGGATAGGGAGGGTAGGACAGAGGTGCAAGAGGGAGGATATATGGGGATATATATATGTATATATATATATAGATAGATAGATAGATAGATAGATGTATATATCTATATATATATATATGGCTGATTAACTTTGTTATAAAGCAGAAAATAACACACCATTGTAAAGCGATTATACTCTAATAAAGATGTTTAAAAAATAATGTTTGATAGAATTCGCCTGTAAAGCCATCTTGTCCTTGTTTGTTTGAAGATTTTTAATCATGGTCTCCATTTTAGTGCTTGTGATTTGTCTGTTTATATTTCCTATTTCTTCCTGGTTCTGTCTCATAATGTTGTGCTTTTCTAAGAATTTGTCCATTTCTTCCAGGTTGTCCAGTTTATTTGTATAGAGTTGCTTGTAGTAATCACTCATGATGCTTTGTATTTCTGCAGTGTCAGTTGTTCCTTCTCCTTTTTCATTTCTAATTATATTGATTTGAGTCTTCTCCCTTTTTTTCTTCATGAGTCTGGCCAATGGTTTATCAATTTTGTTTATCTTCTCAAAGAACCAGCTTTTAGTTTTATTGCTCTTTGCTATCATTTCCTTCATTTCTTTTTCATTTATTTCTTATCTGATCTTTATGATTTCTTTCCTTCTGCTAACTTTGGGGTTTTTTTGTTCTTCTTTCTCTAATTGCTTTAGGTGTATGGTTTGGTGGTTTATTTGAGATGCTTCTTGTTTCTTGAGGTAGGATTGTATTGCTATAAACTTCCCTCTTAAAATTGTTTTTGCTGCATCCCATAGGTTTTGGGTCGTTGTGTTTTCATTGTCATTTGTTTCTAGGTATTTTTTTATTTTTTCTTTAATTTCTTCAGTGATCTCTTGATTATTAAGTAGCATATTGTTTAACCTCCCTGTATTTGTATTTTTTACAGATTTTTCCTGTGATTGATATCTTGTCTCATAGCACTGTGGTCAGTAAAGGTACTTGAGGGCTTCCCTGGTGACGCAGTGGTTAAGAGTCCACCTGCTGATGCAGGGGACACGGGTTCGTGCCCCAGTCTGGGAAGATCCCACATGCCACGGAGCGGCTGGGCCCATGAGCCATGGCCGCTGGGCCTGCGCGTCTGAAGCCTGTGCTCCTTAACGGGAAAGGCCACAACAGTGAGAGGCCCTGTGTACCACACAAAAAAAATGAAAAGGTACCTGATACGATTTCAGTTTTCTTAAATTTACCAAGGCTTGATTTGTGACCCAAGATATGATTTATCCAGGATAATGTTCCATGAGCACTTGAGAAGAAAGTGTATTATCTTGTTTTTGGATGGAATGGCCTATAAATATCAATTAAGTACATCTTGTTTAATGTATCATTTAAACCTTGTGTTTCCTTGTTTATTTTCATTTTGGGTGATCTGACCATTATTGAAAGTTGGGTGTTAAAGTCCCCCACTATAATTGTGTTACTGTCGATTTCCCCTTTTATGGCTGTTAGCATTTGCCTTATGTATTGAGGTGTGCCTTTGTTGGGTACATAAATATTTACAATTGTTATATCTTCTTCTTGGATTGTTCCCTTGATCACTATGTAGTGTCCTTCTTTGTCTCTTGTAATAGTCTTTATTTTAAAGTCTATTTTGTCTGATATGAGAATTGCTACTGCAGCTTTCCTTTGATTTCCATTTGCATGGAATTCCTTTTCTGATCACCTCACTTTCAGTCTGTATGTGTCTCTAGGTCTGAAGTGAGTCTCTTGTAGACAGCATATATATGGGTATTGTTTTTATATCCATTTATCCAGTCTGTATCTTTTGGTGGGAACATTTAATCCATTTACATTTAAGGTAATTCTCGATATGTATGTTCCTATTACCATTTTCTTAATTGTCTTGGGTTTGTTATTGTAGGTCTTTTCCTTCTCTTGTGTTTCCTGCCTAAAGAAGTTCCTTTAGCATTTGTTGTACAGCTGGTTTGGTGGTGCTGAATTCTCTTAGCGTTTGCTTGTCTGTAAGGGTTTTAATTTCTCTGTTGAAACTGAATGAGATCCTTGCTGGGTAGAGTAATCTTGGTTGTAGGTTTTTTTCCTTCCATTACTTTAAATATGTCTTGCCACTCCCTTCTGGCTTGCAGAGTTTCTGCTGAACGATCAGCTGTTAACCTTATGGGGATTCCCTTGTATTTTATTTGTTGTTTTTCCCTTGCTGCTTTTAATATTTTTTCTTTGTATTTAATTTTTGACATTTTGTTTAATATGTGTCTTGGTGTGTTTCTTCTTGGATTTATCCTGTATAGGACTCTCTGTGCTTCCTGGACTTGACTGACTATTTCCTTTCCCATTTTAGGGAAGTTTTCAACTATAATCTCTTCAAATATTTTCTCAGCCCCTTTCTTTTTCTCTTCTTCTTCTGGGACCCCTATAATTCAAATGTTGGTGCATTTAATGTTGTCCCAGAGGTCTCTGAGACTGTCCTCAATTCTTTTCATTCTTTTTTCTTTATTCTTCCCTGCAGCACTTATTTCCACTATTTTATCTTCCAGGTCACTTATCAGTTCTTCTGCCTCAGTTATTCTGCTATTGATTCCTTCTAGAGAATTTTTAATTTCATTTATTGTGTTGTTCATTGTTTGTTTGCTCTTTAGTTCTCCCTGGTCCTTGTTAAACGTTTCTTGCATTTTCTCAATTCTATTTCCAAGATTTTGGATCATTTTTACTATCATTACTCTGAATTCTTTTTCAGGTAGACTGCCTATTTCCTCTCCATTTGTTTGGTCTGGTTGGTTTTTACCTTGCTCCGTCATGTGCTGTGTGTTTCTCTGTCTTCTCATTTTGCTTAACTTACTGTTTGAGGTCTGCTTTTCGCAGGCTGCATGTTCTTAGTTTCCATTGTTTTTGGTGTCTTCCCCCAGTGGCTAAGGTTGGTTCAGTGGGTTGTGTAGGCTTTCTGGTGGAGGGAACTAGTGCCTGTGTTCTGGTGGATGAGGCTGGAACTTGTTTTTCTTGTGGGCTGGACCACATCCAGTGGTGTGTTTAGGGGCGTCTGTGACCTTATTATGATGTTAGGCAGGCTCCCTGCTAATGGGTGGCATTGTGTTCCTGTCTTGCTAGTTTTTTGTCATATGGTGTCCAGCACTGTAGCTTGATGGTTGTTGATGGAGCTGGGTCTTAGCATTGAGATGGAGATCTCTGGGAGAGCTTTCGCCATTTGTTATTATGTGGAGCCAGGAGGTCTCTGTTAGATGAATGTCATGAACTCGGCTCTCCCACTTCAGAGTCAGAGGTCTGAAACCTGGCTGGAGCACCAAGACCCTGTCAGCCACACGGCTCAGAAGAAAAGGGAGGAAGGAAGGAAGGAAGGAAGGAAGAAAGAAAGAAAGAAAGAAAAGAAAAGAAATAATATTATTAAAATAAAAATAATTATGAAAAATAAAAAGTTAAAAAGTAATTTAAAAAGGAAAAAGAAAGAAAGAATGAAGAGAACAGCCAAACTAGAAAACAAATCTACCAGTGATAACCAGCAATAAAAACTATACTTAAAAAAAAAAAAAAGAGCAGACAGAACCCTAGGACAAATGTTAAAAGCAAAGCTCTACAGACAAAATCACACAAAGAAACACACACATACACACTCAGAAAAAGAGTAAAAGCAAATATATATATATATATACATATTAAAAAAAAGGAAGAGAGCAACCAAATCAATAAACAAATCTACCAATGATAATAAACTCTAAATTCTAAACTAAGATAAATATAAAACCAGAAACCAGTCAGTCACAAACAGCAAATCGCAAGTCTACAATTTCTCCCAAAGTCCACTGCCTCCATTTTAGGATGATGCTTTGTCTACTCAGGTATTCCACAGATGCGGGGTACATCAAGTTGATTGTGGAGCTTTAATCCGCAGCTCCTGAGGCTGCTGGGAGAGATTTCCCTTTCTCTTCTTTGTTCACACAGCTCCCAGGGCTCAGCTTTGGATTTGGCCCCACCTCTGAGTGTAGGTCACCGGAGGGCATCTGTTCTTCGCTCAGACAGGACAGGGTTAAAGGAGCCGGTGACTCAGGGACTCTGGCTCACTCAGTCCAGAGGGAGGGAGGGGTATGGATGCGGGGTGAGCCTGCGGCGGCAGAGGCCGGCGTGACATTGCACCAGCCTGAGGTGCACTGTGCATTCTCTAGGGGAAATTTTCCCTGAATCACGGGACCTTGGAAGTGGCGGGCTGCACAGGCTCCCCGGAGGGGAGGAGTAGATAGTGACCTGTGCTCGCACACAGGCTTCTTGGTGGCGGCAGCAGCAGCCTTAGCTTCTCATGCCCGTCTCTGTTGTCCACGCTGATAACCGCAGGTCTTGCCCATCTCTGGAGCTCACTTGGGCGGTGCTCTGAATCCATTGTCCTCACGCACCCCAAAACAATGGTCTCCTGCCTCTTAGGCAGGTGCAGACTTTTTCCCGGACTCCCTCCCGGCTAGCTGTGGCGCACTCACCCCCTTCAGGCTGTGTTCATGCCGCCAACCCCAGTCCTCTCCCTGCGATCCGACCGAAGCCCAAGCCTCAGCTCCCAGCCCCGCCCGCCCCGGCGGCCCAGCAGACAAGCCTCTCGGGCTGGTGAGTGCTGGTCGGCACTGATCCTCTGTGCAGGAATCTCTCCGCCTTGCCCTCCGCACCCCTGTGGCTGCGCTCTCCTCCGTGGCTCCGAAGCTTTCCCCCTCTGCCACCCGCAGTCTCCGCCCGTGAAGGGGCTTCCTAGTGTGTGGAATCCTTTCTTCCTTCACAGCTCCCTCCCACTGGTGCAGGTCCGGTCCCTATTCTTTTGTCTCTGTTTATTATTATTATTTTTTTTTTGCCCTACCCAGGTACGTGGGGAGTTTCTTGCCTTTTGGGAGGTCTGAGGTCTTCTGCCAGCGTTCAGTAGGTGTCCTGTAGGAGTTGTTCCACATGTAGATGTATTTCTGATGTATTTGGGGGGAGGAAGGTGATCTCCACATCTTACTCTTCCGCCATCTTGAAGGTCTCCCCCCAATCCCTTGTCTTAAGTTAATTTCTTCCAAAAGCTGCAGCTGAGAAAAGGCTTGGATGCAGGGGGTTTATATGGGAGATGCCCCACCATCATGAAAACAAAACAAATAATAAATGAGCAAAAGCATGAGTGAGGGAATGAGAGAATGAGACTGGGAAAAGGAAAGCTCTATAAAGGTGGGTTATTGAGGTCGCTGATGCAGACAATGGGGACCAGCTCCACTGGGACCTCCGAGAAACATACACAATACCTCCCAGAATTGTCTTTTCAAAGTCCAGGAGGCTGGCGCACTAGCTCCCACACCCCGTTCATTGAGTGTTGCCCTACGGTGTTGACTGCACTCCACTAGCACAGGATGCTGTCTCTATGTACTGGCTGAATAGGCTCCCACAGCTTTGAAGAAATATATAAGGTGAAAAAGTGTATGGATGCCCAGCTGGAATGTTAAGGGAAGCCCCGTTAGAGCACACAGCACTATCAAAGCTATGGCTGGTATCAGAGAGGAGCCCAGGAGACCGGACATGTCATTCCAAGATCTTCTGCTATACCGCTCCAACCCTCATTGTTGGTGATTACATTTTAAGCTCATTTTTTTTTTGTAAAAGGTTTTGGCACAAGTCAATTAGGCAGTTTGAGGAGCTCCCGAATTTACCAATAGATATGAGCCATTGTTAGCCATGGTTACTCTCTGTATCTTTCTCTTCCCCCACCATAACTAGGAATAAGAGCTTAAATCATTAGAAAATAGAAGAATAAGAAAGGGGAGGGGGAGGGGAGGGGGAGGAGGAAAAGAAGCCACCAGTACTGAATTAGTGTCACAAAATACATTTTATATCAGTATGTTTGGGGAATTAAGTGAGGTTTTCATGCAGCAGTAGCAAATACCTCTCTCAGACCCAAACATTTGCCCAATGCTGCTTCAGATCAGACAGCTGACACTGGGCTGGGATTTGAAGGATTTCAGCCATGGCTCCTCTTCTAAAATTTATCCCACACATCCACCGACCTCAGCCTAGAAGTCCACCATTGAAGAGCTCCACTCTGGTGTTAAGGCTTTGCATCCCCAAAATTCTCTGTTAAAACCAACTACTCCTGAACAAGAAACCCCCTCACCAATAAAGTAGCTCCCTCACACACACATACACACACACAATGGAATATTACTCAGCCATAAGAAAGAATGAAATATGGCATTGGCAGCAACATGGATGGACCTAGAGATGATCATAGTAAGTAGATAAGACAAAGACAAATACCATATGATATCACTTATATGTGGAATCTAAAATATGATACAAACGAACTTATTTACAAAATGAAAACAAACTCACAGACATAGAGAACAGATTTATGGTTACCAAAGAGGAAAGGTGGGGGGAGGGATAAATTGGGCATTTGGGATTAGCAGATACACACTACTATACATAAAACAGATAAACAATAAGGTCCTACTGTATAGCAGTTATTATAAGATATTCAATATCTTGTAATAACCTATAAAGGAAAAGAATATGAAACAGAATATATATATATATATATATATATACATACATACATATATAATTTCATCACTTTGTTGTACACCTGAACTAACACAACATTGTAAATCAACTAGATGTCAATTAATAAAAAGAAAGTCCATCACCATTGAGTAACGTTGTTTGAGATATGGCTCTATGATAAGACAATCGGGGGAGAGCACTGAAGATCTACATTTATGGTAGGTGAGGGAACGTAATGACACAGAAATCAACATAAGCACAGAACTGCCAGAATAAGAGAGCTCCCCACCCCTGCCTTACCTTCCCCACCTCTACCTAAATATAAGAGCATGAATAGAGGGCTACAAAGGTAAAGTGTCATTATTTTGCTTTGAGCCAAAAATAACCTTGGGTAAAATTGACTCACTCATTCATTAAATGTTTCTTGAGCATCCACTGAGTGCCAGGCCTAGTGCTTAATTCCAACTGTACAGTGATGACCAAAACAAATATGGTCCAGACCTCAAAAAGTCTAGAGTTCTAATGTGGAAGACATTCAAGAATCAAGTAAATTCACAAATAACTTAGTATAAAGTCTAATAAGTGTCACAAGGGAAAAGAACAAGCCCTACATGGCCAACCCTTTGGAGGAAGTGATACAAACAGAGGCCTGAAGGATGGGGTAGGAAGAAGAAGGAACATTCCAGGGAAAAGGGGGGTTATTTGAAGATCACATGGACAGGAGGCGATCAGGGTGTCAGTACAGTGGCCGGATGAGTTTGGAGAGAAAGACAGTGGCTAGGACACATAGGGCCTTACTAGACATCCATACCTCTTATTTCACAATTCTAGAACAAAATACCACATTCCCAGTTCTTCATTTGTATTTGGGTAATTCTCATGCACACTGTCTGCTTAACAATAATAACAATAACTAATATTGTCCGATGCCTGTATGGTTCATGAGGGCCTTCACCCTAGCATTTATCTATTTACTATTATTAATATTATTAAATAGCAA
This sequence comes from Mesoplodon densirostris, assembly GCF_025265405.1. Lineage (NCBI taxonomy): Eukaryota > Metazoa > Chordata > Mammalia > Artiodactyla > Ziphiidae > Mesoplodon > Mesoplodon densirostris. The sequence goes on along the minus strand of NC_082665.1, from coordinate 124,474,148 downwards.
AATGACAACATTAAAAGGAAATGCTTGGAACTCTGGGTAGATTATCTCAGTTAATTTTCAACACAATATTTTATAGCAAGAGTCACTACATGCCATTTTACAGATGAGGAAAACAAAGCTGTCATAGGTTAAGAGCTGACCCCAATGTTGCACAGTTAATGACCCATGTAGATCTGATTCTAAAATCCATACTTTAGACTAAGGGTTGGCAAACTACAGCCCTTGGGCCAAATACTGCACATCATCTGTTTCTGTAAATAGAGTTTTGGGGAACACAGCCATGCCCATTCATTTACATATTGTCTATGGCTGCCTTCCCACTACAATGGCAGACTTGAGTAGTTATAGCAGGGTCTGTATGGTCCATAAAATCTAAAATATTTACTATCTGGACATTTACAGAAAAAGTTTGCTGACCTCAGCTCTAGACAGGACAAGAGCTTTTATGCAAAGACACTTGGAATCCCTTAGGGATAAATTCTCTAAAATTATAAGTGTCTATGTTTAGCTGGGTGCTTCTTCTGAAGAAAAGGTCTATGGCTTTCATCAGATTCTCAGAAGAATTTAGGACTTAAAAATAAATGGAGCCCAATTGAACTGGAGGATGTATTAGAACAGTGATCTTCAGACTGTGTGTGGTGCCCATACACACAGCAGAGAACTTGCTGGGAAGTTGGGAACTTCCACTTGGAAACTTGTTAGAAATGCAAATTTCTACTAAATTAGAAATCCTGAGGATGGGGCCCAGCAATCTGTATTTTAACAAGCCCCTCCCACACACACACAACCAGGTGGTTCTGAAGCTCTTTCAAGTTTGAGAACCTCTAAACTATCTAATCTTAAAAAATCAAAAAGATTTTGTATGGTGACAAGTGGTTACCAGAACTATGAGTGATCATTTTGTAACGTATTTAAATGTCCAATCACTACATTGTACACTTGAAACTAACATAATATTGTACATTAACTATACATCAACTTAAAAAAAGTCAAAACTCACAAAACCAAAGTCAAAACACTGAATGCCAACACATCAGAACTCTTGGGTTTAACCATAATTGTTCTGCATTTTATGTAGAGAAAGAAGAAAAAATGGCTTATTTGAACAGATACTTGAAGATGTCATCTTCTCCATTGGCTATGGCTGTCAACTGCGACTTTTAAAACTGAACATTTAAGTTCATCTGAGATTCGAAATTAAAGGACATTGCAGCATTTGGATTTCTTGCCTTTCAACATTGGACTCTCATTTAAGCTGTTCAGACTGCTTGTTAATAGCCAACGAAGGTAAATCCCTCTGCAGACGCTACACTGTGAAAAACATACTAGAGACCACCATCTGGCCCATTCTTTTTTAGTGACACAAGTGACAAAATGGTCAAACATAAAAATTCACTGCTTTGGAACTCAAATTTTTCTCCAACAAACTAGCTGTAGTGAGTCTGCGTATCCCGGTTACCATCTACAAACACATTTCTGGCCCAGACCTGGATGGCCTTCATCACAATCCCTCAGACCTTGCCTCATGCTCTTCTCTGAACCATTTGTTCATTTCAGGGCCATTTCTTTATGGCTCTGAAATCATAAATGTGACTTTAGAAATGAAAATGCTGTTGTTGAAGATTATAGTTTAATGAAAAGAGGATTCTTTGGGAGATTCCCCACATTTTCCACTTTGACTATTTTCTTTTAATTCTTAGGACTGCCTGAGAAGAGTGGCTTCTCTTCTGTGTACTCGTGTTTTTTGGGGGAAGCCTTGCTCTTGGTTTGGATGAACTCATCCAGAGAGACATCTACCTCCAGATGAACGTGAACTTCAGCAGCTACCCAGTTCAACTGTAACTTCACAGAATTTTCCTCCAGCTCGGGGCCCCATGCAGGGTTTTTCATTGTTTACACTACTCCTGCAGTGATTCCAGAAGTTTCCCATAAACCTACCCAACACCTGCATAATTTAATAATTATTATATCAATATTTAATTGCCCTCCACCTGCATAATTTAAATCAACTTTTTTTTTGCTTCTTTTGTCCATTTGGAGTTCAGGGTGTATGAAGCAGGTGTGCTGATGTTGAATGTGGCACTTTCTGGAAGATTCCCTCTATCGTATTAAGGAGACCTCACAGCCTGGAAGCCGAAGGGAAGCATTGTGTTTGGATAATTAGTATAGGTAACCCTGGTCTGGGAAGGAGCCTTTCATTGGTTGAGCGGGATTTGCACTGTATTTGCCCATATCCAGCTAGAGGAAGAAAGTACACTCCTCCACTAATTACTTTCATGTCCCCAGTAGCTTCCTACATTTTATGTTTACTCACTCCTTCAACACTGTTTTCTTCAGAAATCCACTAAAATCAGTATTCCGGCAAAAACTCCATTGCTACCAAATTTCCCCCTATGAGGAATAATAACAGCAGGTGATACTCATAATAGCAAATAGTGCCAGACACTGTTAACTTATGTGGTCCTCAGAACAACCCTGTGAGAATGTGAGGGTCATCCCCATTTTACAGATGAGAAAACTAGGCTTAGATTGGTTAGATAACTTGTCCAAGGTTACACAGCTAGGAAGTAGTAGAGCTGGGATTTGAACATGGTCTGGGGCCAGAGTTCACGTTGGTAACCACAAGGGGGGCTCTGATGTCTCCAAAAGACTCCTCTGTCCTGTTCAGAAAAAGCTCTTCTTTGGCTAAAAGCAATATCCTCCTTTGAACATGAGAGCAACTCTCCACCGGGTTTCACGAACCACTTGCAATAGGATCTGAAGCATTTGTTAACATGTCAAATCTTGTTTTCTGCTCCCCTTTTACTGCATCACAACCTCTGTGGTGGGGCCCAAGGGCTCTGCAGGATGAACAAGCTTCAAGGCAAGCTGGTGCCCATCAACATTTTAGAACCACTGATCAATCCCCAGGAACTTTCTGAGTTTTTGCCAGTCATCACGTGGCCCCATAGGACCTCCATATGTCTTCAGTGTTTACAAATTCTTCTTCTGTTTGACAGAATCACAGACATAGAGAACAGACTGGTGGTTGCCAAGGGTGAAGGGGTTGGGGGGAGATGGAGTAGGAGGTTGGGGTTAGCAGATGTAAGCTTCTATACATAGAATGGATAGACAACTATGTTCTACTGTATAGCACAGAGAGCTATAATCAATATCGTATGATAAACCACAATGGAAAAGAATACTTTTTTAAAAAGAATGTATTGATTGATATATAGATAGATAGATTGATTGATATATATCTGAATCACTTTGCTGTACAGCAGTAATTAATACAATGTAAATCAACTATACTTCAATTAAAAATTTTTAAAAAATTTTTAAATTCTTCTTCTGTTTGAAACCTTTCCATTGGACAAGCCCACACCCACCTGCTGGAAGTCCCAATTGTGATAAGATTTGAAATAGACCTTAAGATGCTGTACTCAACCTCTGGAAGGCCAGACACTATAAGACGCTTAGAGGAAAAGATAGGCAGAAGACTCTTTGACATAAAGTGTAGCAAGATCCTTTTTGACCCACCTGCCAGAGTAATGAGAATAAAAACAAAAATAAACAAATGGGACTTAATTAAACTTAAAAGCTTTTGCATAGTAAAGGAAACCATAAATAAGATGAAAAGACAACCCTCAGAATGGGAGAAAATATTTGCAAACAAAGCAGCTGACAAAGGAATAATCTCCAAAATATACAAACAGCTCATGCAGCTCAATATCAAAAAAACAAACAACCCAATCAATACATGGGTGGAAGACCTAAATAGACATTTCTCGGAAGAAGACATATGGATAGCCAATGGGCATATGAAAAGATGCTCAACATCACTAATTATTAGAGAAATGCAAATCAAAACTACAATGAGGTATCACCTCACACTGGTCAGAATGGCCATCAACAAAAAATCTACAAACAATAAATGCTGGAGAGGGTGTGGAGAAAAGGGAACCCTCATGCACTGTAGGTGGGAATGTAAATTGATACAACCACTCTGGAGAACAGTATGGAGGTTCCTTAAAAAACTAAAAATAGAACTGCCATATGACCCAACAATCCCACTACTGGGCATATACCCAGAGAAAACCATAATTCAAAAAGACACATGCACCCCAATGTTCATTGCAGCACTATTTACAATAGCCAGGACATGGAATCAACCTAAATGTCCATCAACAGAGGAATGGATAAAGAAGATGTGGTACATATATACAATGGAATATTACTCAGCCATAAAAAGGAACGAAATTGGGTCATTTTTAGAGACATGGATTGACCTAAAGACTGTCATACACAGTGAAGTAAGTCAGAAAGAGAAAAACAAATATTGTATATTAACTCATATATGTGGAATCTGAAAAAATTGGTATAAACAATTTTATTTGCAAAGCAGAAATAGAGATACAGGTGTAGAAAACAAACATGGATACCAACAGAGTGGGGGGGAGATGAATTGGGAGATGGGAATTGACATATATACACTATTGATACCATGTATAAAATAGATAACTAATGAAAACCTGCTGTATAGCACAGGGAACTCTACTCAGTGCTCTTTGGTGACCTAATGAGAAGGAAATCCAAAAACGAGGGGATGTATGTATATGTATAGCTGGTTCACTTTGTTGCACAGTATAAACTAACACAATATTGTAAAGCAACTATACTCCAATAAAAATTTTAAAAATTAAAAATTAAAAAATTAAAAAAATAAAAATTCTTCTTCTGTTTGAAACCTTTCTATTGGACAAGCCCACAGCCACCTGTTGGAAGCCCCAGTTGTGATAAGATTTGAAATAGACCCTAAGATGCTATACCCAACCTCTTACCCCACAGCTCTCAGAATGTTGTGCCTCATGATCTCAGAGGCTTTGCCTGTTCTGAGCATTTCTGCAAGGAGCCGTGAGCCATGCTTGGCTGATACCAGCAGTTTGTGCAGTCATTGGCTTTGGAAGGGGAAGAGAAGAGACAAAAACAAGAACTCGTGTAGCTAGCTCCAACCATGGGTTGGCACGCTGCCAGGCTCCCCTGCATGCGGTCTCCAGCGGAAGCAGCCCTACATCTCAGGGAGTCACCTACTCCAGGAAAGAATTTCTGTGTTTACAACAAGGTGGAGAGAGAGAGAGAGAAAAAAGGACTCCCTTTTTTCTTTTATGAAAGTAATGCAGGGCTTCCCTGTTGGCGCTGTGGTTAAGAATCCACCTGCCAATGCAGGGAACACGGGTTCGATCCCTGGTCTGGGAAAATCCCACATGCAGCAGAGCAACTAAGCCCGTGCACCACAACTACTGATCCTGCGCTCTAGAGCCCACAAGACACAACTACTGAAGCCCGGGTGCCTGGAGCCCGTGCTCTGCAACAAGAGAAGCCACCCGCAATGAGAAGCCCGTGCACCACAGCAAAGACCCAATGCAGCCAAAAATAAATAAATAAAATAAATAATTAAAAAACAACCCCCCCCCCCAAAAAAATCCCATTACTGCCAACAACAGCAAAAGTAATGCAGTATGGCTTATTCTTATCTGCAGGCCCACCTCTAACATTTGAAGCACCTGGAACAAGAGTACAAATAGAGTCCCAAGGAGCAAATGTCCAAATATTTAAAAGTCATAAATCAAATGAACAAACCATTATATCAAATATGTTTTATTTTCTTCCCTTGACAAATATACCTTCGTAATGACCTCAAGGCCACGCTTGGATTTAGATCCCCAGGACCCCAGAGCTCCACGTGGAGCCTGGAGGTGGGGGAAAACTGGCCTCTGGATTCTGACTCATGGCTTGTCCTCACCTGTCCCTACCCCTGGATTTATCTGAGCTGGGAGGGGCCGGCATGCACAGGTGTGAACACACGAGTCTGCAGCCCCGAGTTCTGTCCACACTGAAAATAGTCATCCCATGGCCACCCCATCAGGACTGAGGGTGCATCCATCAATGAGACGGTCCATCTTTGGGAAGAGAAACCCAGAGAAGAGGCCCACCAAGTGCTGGAAATGGGGAAAATAATCCAAGATTCCCAAATCCAAATACCCAAAGGATAGTCTAGAAGGTATGAGTGGGCACTACCTTCTTTTTATAAAATTTTTATTTTATATTGGAGTATAGTTGATTTACAATGTTGTGTTAGTTTCAGGTGTGCAGCAAAGTGATTCAGTTATACATATATATGTAACTATTCTTTTTCAGATTCTTTCCCATATAGGTTATCACAGAATAATGAGTAGAGTTCCCTATGGGCACTACCTTCTTGATCCCATAAGGAGCGGCATGACCCAAAGAGGCCCAGAGTGGGGCCTTCTAAAGCAGTGCTGCTCAAAGTGTCGTCCTGGACCAGCAGCATTGGCATCATGGGGGAGGCATCATGGGAACATGCAGACTCTCAGGCCCCATCACAAACTACTGAGTCAGGAACTCATTGGGCAGAGCCCAGGATCCTGAGCCTGAAGCAGCCTCCTTGCTTTTGACCCATGCCAGAGTCGAGACTCACAGCTCTGAGAAGACACAAGACTCAGTGTGGTACCACCCCACCCCCTTGCCCAGGTGCAGGGACAATGCTTCTTGTGTGTATTTTTTTCTGCCTCTTCTTGGTTGCCTTCAGCTTACCGAAATCTTCTCTGAGGTTCCTCTCACCTTTTTCCTCTTGCCTCAACCGCCAGCTGTGTCCCACACCCATCAGCCCTGTGTATCTCTCTACTGTCTGATGTTCAAACAACTTGAGTAGTTAATTTGCTCCCTCTTTTAAATTACAAGGAACTGCCTTTTTCTTTTTGGGTGCCTATCCCAAAGCCTTGCAGTAAACACGGAACCCATAAACACGGATTGATTGCCATCAGAGAAAGAAGAGAGAAAGGGATCGGGAAAGGAAAACAAAGAAGAGTGACTGGAGCAAAGAAGGGAAGAGCTTTCCCTTTAGACCAGAATCCTCTTTCCTCCTTCCGAATACACCTTCTTATGCAAAAAGGATGAGTTCCCAGGGGGCTATGCCATGTTCAAGTCCTGGAATTTTCACCAAGTTACCAGACCTCCCCGAACCTGTTTCCCCACCTTGAAAAAGTAAGATGTGGTGAGTCTGGACTTTGATGGTGTTTATGAAAGCATTGGTTACATAGGAAGTGCTCAAAGGAGGCTAGCTTCCGTCCTTAAGAACAAGAATTGCAATTGCTCGGTAAACACAGAGCAGGTACAAACATAGTCAGCAGTTTAAGGGAGCACAGATCCATTTAGGAAGAGGAATGGTTTCTTGGGGCCACAAAAGCTATGGATATTGTGTCAATGGGGGTCAGGTCCAGGGGCAGATTCAGATTTTTTGCGTCCTAAAGCTTGTATAATTTGGGGGACTCTAAGAAAAAGACTATCTTACTTTGGGAAATTTTACAAAAAGATCAGCCATTGAAACCATCGCTAGGGTGCTCCCAGGTCTTGGAAGGCACCTGTGCAAGTGAAAGGCCCTTGAGCTTCATTAGCTTCACGATAAATCTCTCCAGTCAGGTTTCAAGGCCAAGTTGGGAGATCTGAAAGGAGTAAATACATCTTGGTGTTTAGGACTGGACACCAATAAATAAAGCTCAAAGTGATCGTATCCTTTTTTATCTCCCTGTTGGTCTTGCTTCAGTGAGCTTTCTCTTTTCATTCTGGAAGAGTCTCTGGGTGAGTCCCTTTACCTTCACCTGTCTGCAGTCAGAGCACATCATTGCTCTCACTCTTCACCTCCTTGAACCCCAGGGCGGCACCCTTTCTTGGCTGCATCGAAATCAATCTGCCTCTTTAAGACTCTATTCAAACTTGTCTCCAGGCCCATGGCTGGAGAAGTGGCTGGAAACCATGAACCCCACATCCTGCTCCCCTACTAGCCAAGGACTCACAGACCTCCCTCAGGGAAATCGCTGTGGGCTCTGGGTCTTGATTTCTCACTCTGTAAAATGGGGTGGCACAATGGGCATTCCCCTTGCACCTCCACCTCCAGAAGACCCAGGAGCTGATGGGGGATGAGAGATGAATGAGGTCATGCTTTTTAAAGACTTGGCACTCTTGAGTGGAAATGCAATGTTAAATTACAAGAAAGATGTATCTCGAGGCTGAGAGTTCATTTCTTTCTTCCTTTTTTTTTTTTAAACAAAAGATTCTGAGAGCAAAGTAAGCTGGAGCTTGCATGTATAGCACTCACAGCATGAGAACTGCTTATCTAAGGAGAACAAGCCAAAGTGTAGTTAGAAGGGAAGGAATGAAAGGAAAGAGATCGTTATCAGATTTACTGACACTTAAAGGGAAAAAAGAAGAGAGAGAGAAAGGGAGGAGGCTATCCTACTTAAAGAAAACAAATAGAGGAAAAAAGGGGCAAAAGTGTAAACTTGGACCACATTTTCAGAAAAGTGTCCCCCGGCCCCAGCCTTGCCCTTTCTTCATTAATTCAAGGTGGAATTATGATATCCTCCGAAATGCACAGCTTAAAGAAACTGAGTGCCAGGGAAGCAGGTTCACTCATGAGAGGCACCTTAGCTAGTTTCCAACAGAGGTGAGATTAGCACCCAATCTCTCAACTCCCCATGAGAGGCCCTCCCACTACACTACACTGACTATGCAGGAAAAATCAGTCGAGGAGAAATGTTTCCTGGTGTGCCAGCTTGTTAACTTCGAGTACACTTCGTGCTGGTATTATCAGAATGTTCAAGCCTGAGATCTTCAAGGTCTGCTTGCAATGAAATTGACTTCTAAGTAACGGCATTCCAAGCTGCTAGTAATTCATTAAACTCCAGAGCTTTGTGCTGGAGGTGAAATATCCATGCCCTCTAGGACTGTATAGTCTTCGTTGAGGAAATGAGCCTAGGCACATCAAAAGGTGACAAATAATAGAGACCAGATTAATGTTCAGTGAAGAAGGGTCCAGAGAGATGCTTTGGAAGCATAGCCGTCCTGGAGGCTCCCAGTGGCAGGGCTAGACATGGAGAACTGGTGAATTTCGTGAGAGGAAATGAGAATTCATGGCCGGCACAGGAACTACATAGGGAAAGACCTGTAGACAGGACCTGGAGGACACAAGGAAGGTGAGTTCACCAGTCCCACTAGATTTCAGACTTTGTGTCCAGAAAACAACGTGCAATGGTGGAAAGAGTCTGGAACCAGACTGGGGAAAGCAAAATGAAATTTGAGCAAAGGGAAAAGAGACTTGATCCTAGAGGTAAAAGGAGCCATAGAGATTTGGGTAAGGACAGGCTGAAAGTATTGGAATCAACCTGGCTGTGGTATGCAGCAAGGATTTTAGGGTAAAAGGCTAGCAGGAGGGAGATTAGTTAGAGCGGTTTTCAGTGTGGAGGGACCTTGAACAGGTTAAACATATCCCCCTAGCTCTCATTTGTACCATTCACTGAAGCAGAACTTTTCTTGATAGCTAGGGGAGAAGGAAACCTCCACCATATCCTAAGGACTGAAACAGTGGCATCCCCACCGATCAGGAGTCATACTCATTGAAAAGTTAGACGATGTCCCGTTTGGAAGGGCTGTCCCCTCCAAAATTCTTTCAGGGCAGTATTCATGTCCTATGGAGAAGCTAAAATTGTCACAACAGAAATGAAAACGGGGGGACTGGAGTCAGAATTAGCGCCACTCAGTCTGACCCCAGCGTGCAACCCTCAAACTCCCCAACACTAACTGCTGCCTCGGGGCAGAGCCAAGAGGAAGTCCGCAGCCACAAGTGGCTGTTAGTTTGAGCCTGGCTGGCGGTTCCCCAGGGCCAGCCGTGCTCCTTGCACAACCACAACTGTCAGTTGAAAAAAGGAGGAAAGACACCTGGGGGGCTTCAACCTTAAAATAAGATCTGTGAACCCTTGCAAAAAACCATCCTCTGTGCAAGTTGCCTTTTAGTATGTTTTTATTACTCTTGGTACGTTTGCTCTTGGTATATTACTCTTTTTTTTTTTTTTTTTTTTTTTTTTGCGGTACGCGGGCCTCTCATTGCTGTGGCCTCTCCCATTGCGGAGCACAGGCTCCGGACGCGCAGGCTCAGCGGCCATGGTTCACGAGCCCAGCCGCTCTGCGGCATGTGAGATCTTCCCGGACCGGGGCACGAACCCGCGTCCCCTGCATCGGCAGGCGGACTCTCAACCACTGTGCCACCAGGGAAGCCCCGGTATATTACTCTTGATATATACTCTTGGTAAATTACTTCTACACCTGGGCAGCTAGCAAAGTAAATGCATGAGTGGAATAAGTTTTCAGGGAATGTTTTGTTTCTATTATGTTATGTGCATGTGTGTATGTGTGTGTGTGCACAAAATTAAGGTACCCAGGACTTACATAGGAAGACTAAATAAAATGCCAATTCGTAACTGCCTCAGGGAAAAATATTGCTCAAATTTAGGTTAGCCTTTGAACAAGCCAAGATATTGTTTGTGACCTTCCCTAAAATGTTGGTCTTTTCGTCCATCCAACTTTTGCTTATGCAAGGGCCCCTCTCTGTAAAGCATGCTGCTTCTCTCCATCTATTGAAATTCTCCTGTCTTTCAAGTTTCTTCTTTGCCTGCTGCCTCTTCCTCCAAACCTTCCTCAGAGCATGTGAGCCCCCAAGGCTCAAATTAACCCCCATAATATCGTTAAGTTCCCACTCTTCCAACGCTCTGCCAGGAGTCCATGAAGCAGGTGCCTACCTTCAAAGAACTCATAATCCATTAGAAGAAATAACTGCACAAACAGCTAAGCTCTCCTAAGATGCAACAGGGACCTAACGGGACGCAGGCACTAAACACTGGCCTTAGTGCCTGCCTGGAGCCTCTGCTGAGGGAGAAGCCTCTAGGAGCCGTCTTCATTCCGTTCGACCCCACGATCCTCCAGTTGTAGCTGATTGGCCAGTGAAGGGCAGCAGAGCCAAGGCTGGCCAATCAGCAGGCTGGCCAATCAGCAGACTAGCTAATCAGCAGCTTAGGAAGCGGCTGGTCCCAAAGCAGTCAGCCCACACAAAGTCGAGTCAATCCGGTTCCTGTTCTTGGGAATTTAAAATAGAAAATATGGTGAGAACCTGGCAGCCATCAGCAGGAGTAAAAGATGAAAGGTAGTGAGGTAGGAGGGGGTCAGGACAATCATGACAGGCCTAGGTGAGCCAGCAACAACTCCAATAATAGTTCATGTTTATTGAGTACCTACTATGTACCAGATTTGGTTGGGTTTTTTCTCACGTTATAGCTGAGGAAGCCAGGACTTAGATGAATAGTGTCACTTTCTTTGGGTCTCAATTCAAATATCCCCTCCTTACACAAACTGCTCTATCCTCAATAGCTTCCCTTTCCCACCACTTGACCCTCCTAGGTCACCCTGTTTATGTCACTACTCAAAGTGTGGTCCGTGGACCCACAGCATCAGTATCAACTGGGAACTTTTTAGAAATGCAGCATCTTGGCCCTGCCCGAGACCCACTGAATCATAATCTGCATTTTAACAAGATTCCCAGATGATTTGTTTCCAATTAAAGTTTGAGAAGCACTTTATATTATTTTATGTTACTGATATTAATTTATATTTATTTTATATTGCAATTTTATTGTTATTTTTTATTATTTATTATCCGTCTCCTCTAAAAAGATGGTAGGTCCCATAGGGCTGGGGTTTTGTTTGAACCTGACCACCTCACCTCTTTATCCCCAGAGCTTAAAACACAAGGTAGGCATTTCAGAAATACTGGTTGAATGAACAAATGAACAAATGATTTTGCCCAAGTTCTCAGAGCTAATAGTTGAAACTGCTACCCAAGACTCCAAAACCCAACAGGTGGCTTCCTGTTTGAAGCCCTCGTGCCTCCAGTTTCTGGAAATGCTAGAGGCTGATGAATCTCATCTGAGCCCCTCTCTGGGAACTGCCCTTAGCAGTCTCACCCACGATCATACTCCCTTCTCAGGGGCAGCCTGCACCCAAGGACTAGCAGGTAAGGGGCATTCAAAGACCCAGCCCCTCTTCCCTCAATTCAGGGCAACTCTGAAGAGGCCTTGTTGCTACAGAGCTCCCCATGGGATGGGCTGAGGCCTAGGGCTAATACATGGCATCCCAGCTTCTCCCTCTGTCCAGTCCTGTTTCCTTCCCTATCTCACAGGAATTGATCTCAAGGGCATTCCCCTATGCCCCCCCCCAAATTTTTCTGTGCCCAAACCTCCATCTCAGAGTATGTTTCTGGGGAATCCAATCTGAGACCAACTGACACATGGCAGGAGGTGGTGTCATTGATGGGGGGCCCTGGGATGAGATTCCAGATGCCAGAAGGGTCAGTTTTCCTCCTCTGGAGCTCCCAGGAACTGTCACTCTGTAAGTGAGCCTCATTCCTGCAGTGAAAATGGCTAAGTCAGAGGGGTAGGAGGAGTCCATGGAAGTTCATAGAAAGGGTGACTGATGGTAACACAGGGATAAGAGAGACTTCTAATTGTGTAAGTAGTGCCTCCAATACAAGATTTTAAATCAGGCAGCAGTATAACTTAAAAAGCAGTGGGTACAAAGAATACACGTAATAAATACTCAATAGGTTATAAGGCACCAGAAATAAAAATCCAAACACTGGAAGTGAAGTATAAAGAAAGAAAAATGAATGTTTTTTTCCTACTGATGGTATGAATTAGCATTTGTGGGGAATTCCCTGGTGGTCCAGTGGTTAGGACTCTACACTTTCACTGCCAAGGGAGCAGGTTCAATCCCTGGTCGGGGAACTAAGATCCCACAAGCCTCGCAGTATGGCCAAAAACAAGCAAACAAAACAAAAAGCATTTGTGTTTTATCCATGAAGTGTATAACACAGTCAGACTGTAAACTCAGTGTTGGAAAGTGGGTGAATTTGCCTCAAATAACCTCCAAGAGGGCTTTTGGTGACCAAAGTACTTAAAGGACCTACAAGTTGATCCCATTCAATAGAGAAAGAAAATAGTTACACAAGACTGGTGTCTAAACAATGGTCCAATTTCAATCATCTATTTTTTTTAATACATAAAGGCACACATTTATTTATTTATTATTTATTTATTTATTTTTGTCTATGTTGGGTCTTCGTTGCAGCGTGCAGGCTTCTCCTTGCGGCAGCTTCTCTTGTTGCGGAGCACAGGCTTTAGGCATGCGGGCTTCAGTAGTTGTGGCACGTGGGCTCAGTAGTTGTGGCTCGCGGGCTCTAGAGCACAGGCTCAGCAGTCATGGCACATGGGCTTAGTTGCTCCGTGGCATGTGGGATCTTCCAAGACCAGGGCTTGAACCCATGTCCCCTGCATTGGCAGGTGGATTCTTAACCACTGTGCCACCAGGGAAGTCCCCAATTTCAATCATCTATTGATGATTGAAAGACTCATCTGAGTCTTTGAGACACAACTTCTGGTTACCTTCCTACTTAAAGTAACTGAAAACATATGAAACACAGCTCTGGAGACATTGGACATCAGTCAACAAAGGACAGTGAACACTGAGAGACAAAAAAACACATGGAGTGAACCTTACAGTTGCCCTAGATTACTGCCTGGAGAAAGTTTGGAAGCTGTGGTACTGGGAGGGAACTCCAGGCAGAGCCCAGTGGTCTGCCCCAGTTGGGGAGACGAAGCTGGGAATGGGAAGCTGGGGCAGCTAGAATTTACAAGGCAGGCGATCGGAGAGGAGCGTTCTGCCTACAGAGAAAACTCCATGGACCGGCAGAGGGTCCCTCACGTATTCCGTCGAGGACTAACCATTGCATGTGTGTGAAGACTTTAGAGGAAATAATGCCCAGTAGCAGCAAAAACTTCACACTACATGAAACACAGCTCTGGTCCCACTTAACAAAGCTTAAGAGCCAAACTCAGGAGGTTAAAACTGGCTCTAAGTACCTTAACCATGTCTAAGAACAAAGCTCAGAAATACAGAAATAACAAAACTATCCAGCACCCAACAAGGTAATATGCACAATGGTTGGCATCAAATTAAAATTACCTAACACAGAAAGAAGCAGAAAATGCAGCCCATCTGGGTCAACTGAAACTGACCCAGAATGACACAGATGATAGAATTAGTAGACAAGGACATTAAAGCAGATAGTATAACTACATTCCAGATGTTTCAGAAGCTAGTGGAAAGATTGAACATGTGAAGCAGAGACACTTAAGATATTTAAAAAGTCAGACTTCTAGAAATGAAACACGGTGGACCAAGGAATGAGGTCTGCACTAAGAATCTTCAAAAGCCTTTGTGTGCTCTTCCCAGAGAAATGAAAGCTCAGCCAGTATTTCTCTCCTTCACCCTCCATCCCTGAGGAGAGACCTGTAGGGCTGCTATTTTTACCTGTTCAGCAAAGGGGGCCGCTCCAGCTTCCTACAGAGGTTGGAGCTTGGAGCTGTATAAAGCAAGACCAGCTGCCACAATGGGACAACAGTTCCCTTCTTGTCCAGCAGCTGGCGCCAGGCAGGGCGAGGGATGAGAGGCGGGGGGACATGAGCTCTGGTTCCCTCTGCCCTCCAAGTTGCTGTGTGTCTTTGGGCCATCTAGTTAACCCCTGAGAACCCCAGTTTCTTAATCTGTAAGATAAGGATGAAAACAATAATAATAATACTCACTTTGTAAGATCGTTGTAATGGTTCGGTGGCATTCAATGCATCTAAAAGTTCTTTCCAAAGTCCCCATATTTGTGATTATTTTCACTCACCATGAAAGCCAGGAGATATGTACCAGCATCTGTGGGGATGCCACACGCTCTTCCTCAGCCCCCCACCCTGTGCCTAGGAATCTCTTAATCATCTTCACTTTTTTATTGCCATGCCTCTGACATTCCTTAAGGCTTCTTAGTTCATAGTAAAGAAGATAAGAGGAAGTAAGACATTATTTGAACAACTAATTAAGAATGGGAGAAAAATGTTTAAAGCTTGCTATTCTGGTTTTCCATGTGGTGTAACAAACCACTCCAAACCTAATGGCGTAAAACAACTAGTTTATTATGCTCACTAATGCCGTTGGGACTTGGACGGTGCTCAATGGGAAGGGCTTCTCTGAGTAGCCTTGAACCAATTGCAGAGTTGCCCTCTGAGCTTAATTCAAATGACCCTAGGACATCAAAAAAAAAAAAAAGAAAGAAAGAAACTGATTTTTCCTTAAGCAAATGAAAATCTCAGAAAATTTTAACAATGTGTTATATTAGAATCCCTAGTCTTCAGGGGCTACTCCAAAGAAAGTCAAGGCTAATAAAAGTGTGTGTAACATATGTAACATAAGTAAAAACAGGTCTGTTTCTGCAGGTATTGCGTTTGAGACTTTTCAAGTTTTACAGAAAGAATGACAAGCCTGGTCTGAATTAGAAGGATTCTGGCTTAATATTTATTGTAGCGTCGAGTGGGATGTGTTAGGATGCAAAGATATCCCAAAAAGTTAGCACAAGAGCTTAGGGAAAACTCTGCCCTCAGGAACAGGCCTCATTCACCCCCAGAAATTGAGCTCAAGCAACTGAAGGCACTGGAATGACAGTGTGGGAAGCCCTGCTCCTTTGGTTTGGTTTGACCAAAAACACAGCCCTTTATTTAGAGCAAAAAGCAGAATCACCAAAAGTGACAGCACTTCTGAAAACAAAAGAGATGGTGCTGGGCTCCAGCACTGTGGGAGAAGTGGCCACACAACTGCCTCTTCTAACAAAGAAGAACCAGTATGCCTTCCAGTATTTATACTAAAGGGTGCGTGCAGACCAGTGATGCCTTCCAGTATTTATACTAAAGAGTGCGTGCGGACCAGTGATGCCTTCCAGTATTCATACCTAAAGTGTGCGTGCGGACCAGTGATGCCTTCCAGTATTCATACCTAAAGTGTGCGTGCGGACCAGTGATACCTTCCAGTATTTAAACTAAAGTGTGTGTGCAGACCAGTGATGCCTTCCAGTATTTATACTAAAGTGTGCATGTGGATCAGTGACTCCGAAAGCCAGAGTGATGTGCTGGGCAGAGGTGTGAGCACTAGAACAAATCCATCTGGATTTGAATTCTAATTACTGACTAGCTGTGTGAACTTGTCCCCCTAAGTTTTAGTATCCTCCTCTAGAAAATGGGCAAAAATAATGTTAGCACTCTCATAGGGATGCTGCCAATGTATGTAAAAATTTAACATAGCATAATTCATTAAAAATGCATCCTTAGGTCTGATTTTATTACTTTATTTTCTTACAGTTTATATTAGTTTCATTTTGTAAAGATAATATATGCATACTATAGAAAATTTCAAAATTAGAGAAACATACGCAGAAAAATAAAAGTCACCCATAATTCCGCCACCCAGAAGCAATTTGTGTTAACATTTCAGTATATTTCATTCAGTCTTTCTGTAATGCGTTTGCTCTCTCTGAGATTTCACTGGGGGTATAATTTTTCAGGCTGTATTTTCCCTTCTCATCCTAGAATCAATATTTTCCACATAAATAAAAATCCCCCCTGAACATCCCTTTGAATAGTTGCATAGGCTTCCACTGTACACACACATCTGACTCTCTTAACTATAAAACCAGGATTTCTCTAGGACAACAAAAAAGCTTCCATTCCTTTCCTTGGGAGAGAAGAGGCTGAGAGTCAACTGCATTGCAAGAGCTGCGTGTACTGGCTACATGCTTCAGGCAACAACAGTAGCACAGGTTTTAAGGCATAAAAGCATTGTTAAAATATAGCCCCATATCTGCCCCCTTAAGGAACGTGGTCTTAGCCCCTAGTAGCCCCGTTTTCCAGATTTCCAAGTGCAAATTCTTTCCTAATCTTGAGAATGTCACAAACCTGTGACACTCACAAAGGAATGCTTTCAATTTTCTGATTTTCACTTAAGTATCTTCTGTCACTTCTAATTCTGAAAAGTCTTTTTTATAGAAAACATAAGAGAGCATGTTTGTTGTGGCTAAAAATTGCCTTCCTCCCATCACAAATAAAGCTATTTTCTTCTCTTTCTTAAGTGTTCTGAGAAATCAGCAGGTAATTAAGGGAAGATATTTATTTATAAATATATGTATACTCTGCAATTACCGGACACACATGAAGGAATCTGGGAAGCAACACATATATTTCTGCTCACACAATGCAGTCATTGGCCGGACTGGCTTCCCGTTTAACAATTCTAAATTCTTAATTGCCTATCTTTATTTTGGCCACTCTTACCTAAACATTTACTGCTCCACACAAGTGCTTGCTATGTTTGTTATTAAAGCTTCTTCCACTCTGGGTTAGGGTATGTCTCCTTGCACAGGCCCCCAAAACCAAACAGAAAAGGCCTGGCAATGCAAACAGTCCCTGAATTATGATACCTATTACTTTTTATTAGTAGTAAAAACAAAAAGAAGCAAGGAACAATTCTATTTATGCAGAGCACTTAGAACATAAATAATAATAAAATGCTGAAACTCTAAAACTACTTACGCAATATTAATTTAATTCTAATAAAAAGTAGGTTTAGGCCTTACCTCTATGATAGCAAATGTGATGCAGTTTTGTTGTCATCCAATATTTATACCCAAAAAAATTTTGGTTTAGGAAATAAAGTAGTGATAAAAAATTACAGTCTTTGAATACTGGGCTTTGACTAGTCCCCTGCTGCCCTTTATTGTATGTTTCAGTAAAATACAGTATATCTTGCTGTTTTATTTCATTGTTTGTGGCCCATGCAAAATCCTATTGTCCAGCTGCCCAGCATAAATGAACAACAAATCAGAAGAACCAGAGAGACACTTTAACTGATTAAACTGGATCTGGAATTTTCCTTTTGCTGCTAAATTATCACCTTATTGCAATTATTTTTACACATTGTGATTCTTTTTATACATTGTGATTATTTCCTGCAAAATTTAGGGGAGATGCTAGTCAGAGAGCTTTGGCTGTAGCACTCCATCTTCACATCTCAAGCCCAGTAAAAAATTCAGCTTTTATATTCGAAGATTATGTATTTTTCTCTCTAAAATTATTTAAATCAGCTGATTAGTGGAGCTTGGGTAACCAGGCTTTTTTAAATTTTTTTTTTATTTTACTCAAGTCTCATCACTTTACTTTTTTTTTTTTGTAGAAGCTATTTGGCTTAAGGAACTTTGCCATAATTTGAAGGAAAGTAACCTTATTTTGTCACAAAACATAAAAGACAAAATAGAATGGGGATACAATTCACATTTCACCCATAGAGTGATTTAGAGTTAGATAAACAGTCTATAGATCATGTGTGAAATTGCAGAAAATATTAGAGCAATCAACTTTGTAATATAAAAATTAACACATGAAAACACTTTTTGCTACATTTAGGGACCTCATTTAGAGGTACCTGATAAAGAATAGACACCATCTGAAAATGAAGGAAACATAAGGTTTCAACCAAAATCAGAGATATATCTTTATCAAGGCCAACTGTATATAGACAAAGCAGACAACCAGAACATCAATGTGTGGATGCACGAATTGTGCACTGCACAACTCCAGGGGGAGCCATTCATGTAGACTGCAATGTGAATGATGTTTTGAGTAGATCTCATTAATTTTGTGCCTTCTATTCGGGAATGTATGATTGCGAGAAAGTTCGAACAAAATTTACTTTTGGGTGGGTGTAAGATTAGCAAACTGTAGCTGAGTCAAGGTAAACAGTTATGTATTAAATCACTATGCTGAGTTCTATTGGCTACATAAGAAAAAAATAAAATTTCTACTTTAGAGGAGCCTATCTACGCTTGAGCTGAGGGGGATTTTTAAGGTTTACAAGAGAACAATTGTGACATGCTTCAGAACATTCACTACCAACAGACAATTAATGTGCTGTCACATGTGCTCATTTTCCAGACATAAGTGAATCTGGCCATAGCTCCCCCTGCCCGGTGATACTGGAGTAACCTTTTTTTTTTTCTTTTTTCTTTTTTTTGGTACTTAAAAGTAATAAAATGACACTTCTTTTCAAAAATTATACTGTGCAGCTTTGTTACCAATTCGGATTCACCTTTTTTTACCTCACATTTGAATTAATAAGGTTTAAGTGCATCTGGGGCAGGGACTCACATATTTAAAGCTTCATTCTAATATTAATAGAATAAGGTAAAAATTCAGATGTCAAAGCAATTTAGATGGCAAGTTTTTAACTATGGTGCCATCTCTACTGAGTTTGTCAGGGTCTCTTATTTAAAATTATATATGTAAGTATATATAAATATAAAAATATATATCTGCTATTTATAGGCAAATATTAAAAACTTCTGAATGATTAAACCTCAAGTGATCTACACATGTTAACATATGCTGGAGAAGGACTTTTGACTCTTCTCTGTAATTACCTTGGTTTCCTTGGACTGAACAAACTTGCCTGGACTATCGCTGATTCTATATAGTCCTAATGTATGTCCAGTCATACGTTAGGATCAACTCAAGATGCATTTCATAAGTGCAAAGCAACTCTGTTTGCCATAGTTGGGCAGGTCCAAATCCCCCCTCACATACCTTCAGCTAGGCTTACAGGTGAGCACACGCCACGCACACACACAGCCAGGATAATCCAGTCCCCTCTTTGGGAATACACAAACAGGCATTCAGATATTCGATCTGTCCGCTTGCGTGGAAAGTCAAGAATTCCTCTTTTGCGGTGAGGGATATATCGATTATATATCTCAATTTAAAAAAAAAGAAAGAAAGAAAGGTAGAATTCCTTTGCTGAAAAAGCACCCTTCTGTTGGCGTATTTGTGGCCTGGATATTGCTGGAATTCTCAGAGTGCTGAGGTACAGGCAAATGATTAACACGTCTCCATAAATCACTGCAGATTTAAGATTTAAATACGTACTAAAAATGGCAGGGACTCTTGGGTCTTCTATTTATAAATGCGGTCCTTCTTTTACTTTCGCTTCTCCCCCACCCCCGCCCGTTTGGATCAAAGAGAGAATTCCAAGCAGACTGAAAAACAATGGTAAATGTTTGCATTGCTGAAATTCACGCTGGTGCCATAAGTGGATTTAAGGCGGATTGCGCTCTATAAACAAAATAAAAAGATGGCAACCAAATGAAAATATGTAGGAAAGATACTGGGGGGAAAATGCTTCAGAGAAGCAGTCTGGTTAGTTGTAAAATGACTTTAAATTAGGCTTTGCAAAGGATTGCTAAAATCTTGACACATATATGAGCAGCTTATTATCATGCAGTTGTGCAGTAGTTGCTTGATCTTGTTACTGATTCGTCACATATGAATAAATGATTAATTACCAGAAAGGCTAAAACAGAGTAGAGTGAGAGTAGTGAGGCTCACCCTGAAAGAGGGGCTTAAACACGTTTATTGCCCTTTAAGTGCATTTCATTAAGGCCAATTAAGGACTTTCATGTCTTATTAGAAAAACGAAGTGGATTTATGAGGTTTTCGTAGGTTGTAAATGCTGGGGCTAGCAGATACAAACCCGAGCAGAAATGGTAGTTAAGAGCTAAGAAAATATATACAACTGCTCCCAGAAAGCAAATATTTAATGGCGGTAAAAAAGCCGGTTCAACACGAAGGCGATCTTTAAATAAAAGGGCATCATTTTTATTTCCTACCATCTACTCACTATAAACTTCAGGATTTGCGTACGGAAAAGGTTTCTCTCTGCAGTTTGGGAACCTAATTCAGGGTGAGGAAAAAAGAAAAAAGCACAGCTAACCCTAAAATGCCTGACAGCCACTGAGCCCTTTCTCAAAACAAAGGTATACGCCCGTAAAAAATGCTCTTTTAGTTCCAGGGTGAGAGACAGATCCTCTAAAGAGAGGAAGCTCGGAAGTAAATCTAACACTGACATGGTTGTTAATAAACAAACAGCAAGCAAAATTCACTGGTGGTGGTTAGAGACACATGCCTGCCTCTCTTCCCACTTTTCCTGTCCCGTCAGATGGTGTCAGAACATTAGCCCTACCAAATGGTTATTATCCACCCTGGATTTCCTTGATTCGTTTTCAAGGAAAATTACCACGACAGGTTAGCAAGCATGTTCTATGGCCCTGTGGGAATGATGATCACCCGCACATCATTCTAGCCATGGGTTGATCTCTTTACTCAACGTTTATGCATCTCCTTAACTCTTTCACAGACACATACACACACACAACACACACACTTAATGTTTTCTCAGGAGACTCGGGAAGCTTTGTAAAATGCAGGGACAAGCAGTTATGAATGTTTGGTAAAACACACATTTTTACCTTACACACCATTATGGAAAGCCTCAACTCTTAATCACACCACCTCTTGGATAAACAAATTAAAACCTTATGAAACTTCTTCAAGAAAATATCAACTGAAGATGTACAGTGACAACTCTTGAAGCTCAAATCTCTCCTCCTCTAAAAAAAAAAAAAATGGAATATTGGCAAGTCAAGAGATGATGTCTTCTTGATTCTTTTAAAAATTCAAGAGAAGCACCACACAGCACATGAAAGATATCCAAAATTCTCCAACAGTTTCGCAGCACACACATATTCATCTAAAATCAGCGCCTCGGTTTTGCTTGTTGAAAACCCATTTGCTGCCACAGAGAAGGCTGAACATGGGATTTTAGCACTTCTTCAAGAGCACTGGCAAATTTTTCCACTGAGAACATTTAAAATGGTATTACTAGAAGATCTAACAGCAGGAAGTCAGATTAACCGTGCTGTTTTAGAAGAAAAAGATGAGAAGGTGGTCTTTTACATTCATGAAGGTGAAATTTACAAAACTGAAGGTAAAGTCCTATAGGCACATCCCTGCCAAAAATATTACAACAAACACATAAGACAGCAAACAAAATATTAATTTCCATGTCCTTAGTGTAACTCTATTTTGTTCAGTGAGTTTGATTTTCCAAACAAATAACGGCCTGGACAGAGACCTAAAGCAACTAGCCATGTATCTGTTCAGACTCTGCAAAGAATTTTATTGAACCGAAATGTGATGAGCATCTGTCCTTGGTGATTTATTCCAAACAGCGGAGATGTTATAAAATGAACACATTGCATCTCCTGCTATAAAAGAGAAACAAAATGATCTTTTAGTTAATATCCAATCAAACTTCAAGACACTTTATGGAGCACAAGGATTTCATGGGATCATTTCATTCCGTTGCACCTAAATACTAAAACAGGATTCACTTAAGAATTTCTAAAATGCAGAGCTAAATGTGTATAACCAGTTTTGTTTTTTCTAGATCAATAGATGCCACTTGATTTTTATTTTTATTTTGACAATCCAAAATGTAGGCCCAGGCTAGGGTGCTAATTACCAATAAGTTCTTATTAAACAACCAAGAGTGCTTTTTCAGAAAGTTCAGTACCAATTTGGGCCTCAGGGTCACTGAGTTACAAATAGGAGCGGAACCTTTTCAAGGTCAGGGTTGGATACATTTTGTCAGGCACAAATAGACTATTTCTGGGAGAATGGCTGTTAAAAAAGAGAAAAGAAAAAAAGAGGTTGGGTTTAAAAGCCTCCAAAAACTTCTAGCATGTTTTATTCCACAAAAGAATTTTCAGATGACTACAGGACAGATGAATCCCAAATAGATTAATTCTTACGGGATTAGGACAGGGACATTCACATTACAACTAGCACCCCAAATATTTCCACAATAATGCAGTTCAAGACTGTCAAATCAAAACAAGTTTTATCTAATCTATCCAATTTATTTTTAAGGAGTTCATTAAAACTAGGGAATTAAACTTGCAAGTGATGAAAAGGTAATTTCTGTTGATATCCAACTCAAAAAAAAAGTCTGAAATTATTAGAGTTTAGAGCAAAATGAGATTTTAATATTAGGAAAAGAGAACGGTTTCTATTGAATCATAGAACTAAATCTGCCAACACAAGAGCAGGGACAAGATAAGGGAGGATTTAGCATATTCAAACAGAGCTGGACAATTTCAGACCCAACGTGGACTGATTTCTCTCTGAATTTTCTAGGTTGGTTGTCCATAAGTCTTCAGTAATGAACAAGCTGCCACATCTTGCCCTTTCCTTTAGGCTGTTCAAATTCTCATGACATTCTATAGTCAGAATTTCATTGGGCATGTTTGGCATACCTTGCACATATGACTGGGCAGAGCATCGTGGTGCTACTTTGGGGCAGACAGTTTTGAAATAGAAGGGCAACTTTAAGGAAGTGGGCATAAATCTGATCCATTTTTGTAAAATTCAGACTAGCTTTGTAAAATCCTCCAGCCCCGTTTCAAAGCAACTAACAATATTCCAGAGGTGATCTGTGGGCTGAAAGCTAAGGTCACAAACTACCATTCTGCATGCTACATTTGAGCTAGACACATGTTTTGGTAGGATGGTGCAGTGTTTTTCAAACTAGTAAGCCAATACGTATTTAAAAATCTGGAGATTTTATCAGGTTTCTGGCTTCTTGAAAAATTGGAACATCTGGATCACTTGGCCCAAATTCTCTATGGCAACGGTCAGCTGGAAGAGAGTGTGTGTTCTTTCTTTAGCTCCCAGCCCATGCATCCCACCCTTATTATCTTATCACTGCCTGTTCCTCATGCATGTCTGGCCCTTAAGTTTGGTCCCCAGGCCCATAGTCTCTGATCCTTTTCCCACATCCTTTAAAATTTTCATGCATCTTAGTTCGATGAACTGTTAATCAGAAAGAAATCAGAAATGAGAGATGCCTTATTTAGGGACTATGTGACCTACCTAAAAGTTGATTACAAAATAAAATGTTGAATATTGACTCATCACATTTTCAGTCCCTTATACCAGAAAGCAGCAAACTATGGCCCATGGATAGACCAAATCCTGCCACCATCTGGTTTTGTAAGTAAAGTTTTATTGGAACCCAGCCCATTCATTTGCTTACAAGTGGCTACTTCACACTACAGCTCTGAAAGACCTGCAAAGCCTGTATGTTTACTGTCTGGCCCTTTACAGAAAAAGTGTGCCAACCCCTCACTCTCTAGATTTAGAGGTGGGTTCCCATTTCTAGGGCCCGCAATGACACTAAAATCTCACTCAGTCACTACTGGTCCTTTCCCAATGTGCTTTGCATCTGCTAAGGTCACCTGCCTGAATCAATAACTGTTTATTTTCTTGGGGGTGGGAGTGGCCACAGTCCCATATTTGGAAAGTATTCCTTTAGCAGAATATTTCCTCAGTACCTAGAATCTAAGGCTTGAAATTTCCTTTGTTAGCCACCTTGGGAGATGTCTATTTTAACAGTAATTTGTGAACTGCCTATATACTGTCTATTTTCACAGTAATTTATAACTGACTTTCTAAAATAATACATTCAGGGGGATAAACCTGAAGCCTATCCTACCCTCTGCTTCACTGAGCAAACATTTAGTTAGCGCATACCCTGTCTGGCGCCATGTCGAGGGTAGCCCCAAGGGTCTCAAGGACACAGTTCTTCCTCCCTCACTGAAAGCAGATTGATAGATGGTGTTCTTCCCACCCAAACCTACAGAAAATCTGAATACTCGCCAACATCTGTGTAGGTCTTCCTGTGTGCCATACATTTAACCAGGAATTTGTTACCTAACACTAGTGTTGTCCTCCCATTTTATAGAGGAGCAAACTGAGGCTTTGTTTAAAGAGGTTCAGGGATTTATTTAAGGTCATGAAGCAGAACAGACTAGAATTCAGGTCTGTCTGACTTCAAAGACAGCTTCCATGGAGATCTCATGAAGCTGGAGAGATTGCCATTGGGACACACCTCTTTTCCAGCTGCAGAAATTGAGCAGTGAACAGCCATTCAGCTGGATGGGAGTACAGACTTGGGACTTGGGTCCAAGGTTGCTCAAATTACTAAAGGGTCATTTAGACACTGATGTGGAAAGCAAAGCATCTTCTGTTTAGCTGTAATTCATCCTTTCCTTTGAACTGTATCTACTGATATAATTTTGGTGAACAAGGAGGTCAAACACCTAAAGATTCTAAGATATGCACAAATGTCAGAAGCCTCTCAATGTACAAAGCTGTTCCAGAGGTGAGTATTTCTGAACTGTGTCTGTGTATATTTAGCTTCCTTTCTAGTTGGTGAACTTCTTTTTTTTTTTATTAATTTATTTATTTATTTATTTTGGGCCATGTTGGGTCTTCATTGCTGCGCGCCGGCTTTCTCTCATTGCAGTGAGCGGGGGCTTCTCTTGTTGCGGAGCACGGGCTCTAGGTGCGCGGGCTTCAGTCGTTATAGCATGCGGGCTCAGTAGTTGTGGCTTTCGGGCTCTAGAGCGCAGGCTCAGTAGTTGTGATGCACAGGCTTAGTTGTTCTGCGGCATATAGGATCTTCCCGGACCAGGGCTCGAACCTGTGTCCCCTGCATTGGCAGGCGGATTCTTAACCACTGTGCCACCAGGGAAGTCCCTGGTTGGTGAACTTCTTAAGTTGGTTTTTGGTTTTTGTTCTGTCAAGGACAGTCAGACTTATTGTCTGATCTCCTCTACCATTGCCCCCTCACCAGCAGAATGAAATCTAATATTCCTCACGCACTGGGAACCCAACCCAATGCGTATTTGTTGGTGAGTTCCAGAAATCCACTACCTCCTCTAACCTGGGGAATCCACTCTCCCTTTTGTCAAGTTTAAAGTCTCTGAATAAGGAAATGAAATCATCTTCCTCAATCAAAGACAGTAGCATTGCGTGGGAACAAAAAGACAAAAAACTGAAAATTTCTGGGCTTTCTCATATTCCTGGGGGTTTTTTGTTTTGTTTTGTTTTTGTTTTCTCTTTGCTTAACTTCATTCAGCACCTCTCCTATTGATCAGAAAAAAATAAGGGTTTGTGTCTCAAATACAAGCTTTTGTTTTTCATTTTACATCTTCCTATCCAAAGAAGAACATTCCCGTTCCATGAGCTTTCTTACTAACAATGGCCAGTAATTTGAGAGAAAACCCCCTTTTTATTGGTGGAGGCACATCATCCGAGGCAGGCGCCTGAGGAGGAATGTGTCATAAAGACACATTCCTCACAATCAAGGATAATTCAAAAGGGAAACAGTGACCGAACATCCGTGGGAGCCAACAGAAGCTTAATCCTGAGCCCAGCTCTGCAGGGCAGAGCAAAGCCAGGGCAGATGCCAGGGAAGGGACCAGCCACAAACTGAACAGAAGTCCAGTCCAGAGCTTGGCATCTGGGTTCTTCAGCTGCCAGCCTTGCCTTGCGAGTAGCCACAATGCTTGGCTCCTGTGCAGAAAACAATAGGGGATGAGGCTACAGAGAGGTCCATACTCTGTCCTGCCAGCAACAGGACAAGCCAGTGCCAAGAGAAGGCTGCAGTGCCACACGGGTGCCAGTGTGCCTTGGAACGGCTTTCATGTTTTCTGAAAGGACAACAGAATTCCTGCAAAAAAAGAAAGACCAGATCCAACACTCAGAAACATTTCTCCCATTTTCCTTTTTCAAAAAAAAAAAAAATGCTATTCCTGCCCACAGTCCATTTTTTTCACAAGGCTGACGTGGCCAGCTCTCCTTCTGCTTTGCTCCTACAGCCTGTAGCCTCACGTCAAATCTAAGCTGACAGTTGGTTTCACACATGTTCCTAAACTTGCATTGTTGACCTCCCTACTGTCATTTGCCTTTATCTCGTTTCCAGAAGAAATTGTCAATAGAATGTGTCCAGCAGGATTGGGGAGGCAAAACCTGGAGGGACAGCCTGAGGTACCATCTTGGTTGCAAGTTGAGTAAGCCATTCGGACCCTGGAGATTTGCAGGAGGCTTTCAAAGATCCAAGGCTCTATTCGTCAGAAAATTTTTCTGTGGTTATTCAACTGGGAAAACTGTAAGGAAACTGGAACATTAAAATGCCAGAAGAAGTGAAATGCACCACTAAAGTCTATGATTTCTTGAAACATCAGAATCAAAAAAAAGGAGGGTGGAGGGTAAGAATTCCTTTGGCCTTTCACATTAGGTGAAGGAAGAAGACAGAAGAAGAAAATAAAGGAGCCAGTGGAGGACATGGTGACAGACACTTCCTTGTCCCACTCAAAGGAATGCTCAGACTTGTCAACCAGAAAAGCTCAAACATGACATATTTTTGGTAAGAAAATGCAAAATCTCTTGTCATCCTGGGGAAGATTTGATTTTGTCACTTCCTTCCAGGTCTCATAGAAGATGAGTGAATTTGAGAGCATTGCATGCAAGGCTTTCAGTATGAAAATCAAAGACACTTTATTTACTGATAAGGATGTACGAGGCTCTCATTTTCCTTTTCAAAATCCCGATTAGTAGATACTGAGGTCAAACATTCAAAATCTTCTCTTATATGATCTCTTGTAGATTAATGTTTCTTTGGTGGAATATCTGAATGATTGATCAATAAAACAGGCCCTCAACATGTAAAATGTTGTAAGAATGTAAGATGCCATTCGTACATAATTCTTGAGAAAAAAAACAAAGGTAACCAGGTAACCGTGACAATCTCACCACTCCTGACCATGGGCCAAATGCTCAGGACTCTTTTTACTACTCCCTTCCCATCACGGTGCTTTTGCTTGAGTTATTCCCCTTCCTCACTCACTTTCTCCACCAACAGTCTTTTCGAAGCTCAGTCTAAGGAAGTTACAAAACCTTTTCAGAGAGCTTATTTTTGTCCAGTTCTTCCACCATTTACAGGCACTACCTCATAGCTCAGCATCTGATTATACTGCCTTGTAATTTAGTAGTTCTTACATAAGTACTATTTATACAACAGAGGTCTCCTTGGAGAAAGAGGTCATGACTTCTAGTTTTCTTTTATTCTTTCACAACATCTGGCCCAGGGCTGGGCCCTTGATAACAGTATTTTTGAAAAGATTAGTTGCTTTTCTAGATTCCGCATAGAAGCGGTATCATATGATATTTGTCTTTCTCTGTTTGACTTACTTCACATAGTATGATTTAAAAAATGATACAAATGAACTTATTTACAAAACAGAAACAGACTCACAGACTTAGAGAATGAATTTATGATTATGGGGGTGGGGGGAAGCGTTGGGGGGAGGGATAGATTGGGAGTTTGGGATTGACATGTACACGGCTATATTTAAAACATAACCAATACGGACCTAGTGTAAAAAATATTAATTAATTAATTATTTTTTTAATGTAAAAGAAAGATTACTTGCTTTTCAAATTGAAATTGATCTCTGTATGGATTTTGTGTCTATGTGGATCATGAAATACAAAGCTTTTGACAAGACAAGCTTTACACATCTGTCAAAAATTAATATTTGAATTGTGAGTTAATATCATTTATGGGGTGCTGGCTATGTAAACAGAAGGCTGAAGTCTGGGGTTCAGAGAAGAGTAATCTGTGTTCAAAGGAGCTTATGTTTGGCGGCCATGAGCACAATAACAAACACTTGTGACTTGGTCCCGTGTACTTACTGTGAAAAAAAGACACAAGCATCTCACTGGGTTCACTATCTGGAGTGCAATGCACCACTAAAGTCTATGATTTTAGTGGTGATTTTAAAGCAGTGATTTTAAAGCAGCCTCTGGAATCCTGCCAAACATTATTGCACAGTCCATTTATAGGATTTAAAAAATTGTTTAATGGCATCTAAGTCCACTTAAACAGCATCTTTGAAGAAAGGTGCTTCAAGATGCTTTTCTTGAGGAGGTCCCAGAGCCCGAGTTCTCCTGAAACTATTACTCTACTAACAAGGAAAAAAATCAATAAAGTCAACAGTAAATGCTAATTTAACACCTGCCTTGTCTCAGAACCATCCCTCTTAAATGTATAAAGAGATTATTTTATTTTACTTTATTTTATTTTATTTTAATAGTAGCATCATATTAAAAACCAACACCAGTCTGCAAAATTAACAGCTATCAATCGAAACAAAGAACAGAAGAGAAACTATGGTTTAAACACTTGCAGCAAAGCAAGCAGAGAGGAGGTTTATTCAGAGAAGATGTACCAATATCATTTTATGTCAAAAATAATTGTGTTTTGTTGCAATAATAAAGTAAAATCCCTTCTTTTATTTTCTTTCTTCACGAATGCATATACCACGTAAAGCAAGCACTTCCAAAATATGTCATTCCTCTTAGAAACAGTATTTACTCTCCTGCTGCAGCTTGGAAAGCTGGTGATAGAAAAGATGTTAAAGACCATTTGGTGGCCAGTTGCTAGGCTGTGATGAGACTTTTTACTGGATCTTTTCCTCTTCTTTCCCACTCTAACTGCCTCCTAACCTTAACTCCAACCCTAACCCTAACCTACTGCTTCATAGTAGAGACATCTGTTTTACAACGATTGAAGAAAAGATGATTGCCATTCGTCATTTTATGCATCCTCATGTTCCTTGATAAGACATTTGATTCACATTGAGTAGACACAGCCAAAATGACGACTGAAAGGACCAGGTCAGGGAAACCCATCAAATGCAACCAAATCAGGACACTTGTGTCTTATTCAGGTGATCCCTCTTTCCTTCAATGGATCATTCCAGTCTTTTGCAAGGGCCCTTGTAGTGAGTGAAAATGAAATTCATATCTGTACTTTCACTAAGAGACAAAATGGGGCTTTAATAAAGAAAAAGTTCACGTGCTTTTCAAAGTGGCCCACGGTGGCTTTTAGCTTTCTATGTATCGCGGGAAATAAAGCTTTAGGCAAGACAAAGCTATTCGCACCTCTGCCAAAAATTAATATATATTTTAATGGTAAATTAACATCAAAAGTTTTCTACATATTAGTGATGGTCTGACCTCCAACTGTTCACAGTCATGTCCAATCCACACACACAGAAGGAGAAAATCTGTCTGCTATGAATGTTCAATTTGTTTAATTCCCTGTCATGTCTTTTCAGCTGCTAATGGTGTTCTGTGAACAGATGATGACTTGAGTGGGAAGGAAAACCAACGGGGATGAACTACTTCAAATTATTTGAGGTGGTGATTTGTAATTTAGGTACACTTTACCATAATGTTTATATGTATGTGTATGTGTAATTTTAAAGCAACAGTCCGCTTCCAAAAGTGGATAATTTTTTAAAATAAAATCTTCTGTTGTTTTGAAAGCACTGTGTCTGTCATGTTAGAGGCCGAATCTTCCAACTCAACTGAACAAATATTTACTGAATACCTAATTTGTGCCAGGTTTGGGGGGTTTTGTGGGGGAGGGAGAGTGGGATGATGCTAGGAAGTTGCAAAAATGATGTGGTCCATTTGATAAAATTCAGTTGAGAACCTAGAAATATGTCGCCCAACTCAGATCCATACACAAAAAGACTACAAGGCAATTAGAAACTATCCTGAAATCTCTCAAAGTGCAAACCCAGGCTAAGTAGCCAATGAGAATAGGGCCATTCTACCAATTTCCTATATGTTCTTTCAATAGGAAATCCTTTTTATCACAACAGAAACAACAAAAAGACCTCAGATTGGGAAGAGGGAGGCCTGAAGTCACAGCCAGTCCCATGGTAATAAGAGCCCCAGTGAAGAGAAAAAAGAGACAATGAACTCTCCTTCCCCAGAAAGAGTGAGAACCATACAGAAGTGAGACCGGTACAGAAGCCAGGCTTAGAGATTCACATTTAACTCCTATAAAATCTCAATTTACAAATTATTTGGGGTGGGAAATTGTGAAAGATTTCTCCTCCAAACAGATTTTTTGTTAATACAAAATGTATACATTAAGAAATAAGAAGGAAACTAGTAAGAGTCTATTGCAAGATGGGAGGTTTGTACTTCTGGCAATATGGTAGATTAGATAATCTAGAGAAAAAAATGATCTATCACAAGAGAACTTCTGCTGGATATATTATAATAAACATTAATAAATATTTAAACATCTGAGCCATCAGAAAAACTCTCTGGTCCATTCTTGACTCTGGATAGAAGAATAATTGCAGTAGAGATAATAGTCTCTCTAAAACTTGTTACAAACTCTGCCTTCAAATGAGCCTATATATTAGCTGCACAATTGAGGTGATAGCTATATAGACATAGATGTAGATGTAGATATAGGAATATAAACATAGATATAGTCATAGGCATGGATGTATCTCAGACCAGAGAGGGAAAACAATTCTAAATTTTTTTGCATCAAATAAAATAGTTTGAATTACATAAAATTACAAGAAGTTAATAAATTCACCATTCTAGTGGAAGAGTTAACAAATTTATCTTAGTAATTAAAAGCTCAAAATTAGTAAGGATATAGATTTGGATAGCAAAATTAGCAAGCTTGATTTAATGGACATATAAAGATCCCTGCAGCAAACAATTAGAGTGTAACATTGTCTCAAACACATATGGAGCATTTATAAAAATTGATCAAGTATCACAGCACGAAGTATCAATGAATTTCAAAAAAATTATCATACATGTCATACTCCCTCACCAAAATGCAATTTAGTTTAAAAAACAACAAAAGATAACTTTTTAAAATGTATGTCTCAACATTGAAAATTTACTTCTAATTTACTCAGTGATCAAAGAAAATTTTAAAATACAACAATCCAAAATAAATGGGATGCATAGTCATTTTTTAAAAGTTTGTAATAGAAAAACAGAAAATCTGAAAGTTAATGAACAAAGTGACCTAATTAAAAGTTAGAAAAATAAAGAGAATTAATGTCAGTAAAGTAGAAGGAAGAAAAATCATTAAATAATATAAATTAATCAACAATAATTAATTAATTTAAAGTGGGACATATTATGCAAGGCAAATATATTTGTTAAGAAAAAGAACGCAAATAAACAATATTGTAAATAAAAAATGGGGTTATAGAAATTTAGACACAGAAAATAAAAGCATAATCAGAATACCATGAACATTAGGCTAATAATTTGAAACAAATGAAATTGACAAATTCCACTAAAAATATACAACTTAATAAAACTGATTGAAGAGGAGATAGGAGGGTTTCCCTGTTGGTGCAGTGGTTGAGAGTCCGCCTGCCGATGCAGGGAACACGGGTTCTTGCCCCAGGTTGGGAAGATCCCACGTGCTGCGGAGCGGCTGGGCCCATGAGCCATGGCCGCTGAGCCTGTGCGTCCGGAGCCTGTGCTCCACAATGGGAGAGGCCACAACAGTGAGAGGCCCACGTACTGCAAAAAAAAAAAAAAGAGGATATAGGAAATATCTATAATCCTGTAAACGTTTTCAAACATTCTATCTATAATCCTGTAAGTCTTTTCAAATATTATATCTGTAAGCCTTTTCAAATTTTATATCTGTAAACCTTTTCAAACATTGTATCTGTATCTATAAAAATATTCCCCCAAAATACCACCAGGCTCAGATATTTTTATAGGTGAATGATCTTAAGCTTTCAGGGAACAAAAAATTTTAATTGATACAGAGAATATGAAAAACAGAAACAACTCCTAACTCATTTTATGAACCTAGTATAACCTTGAAATTTAATTCATACAAGGTGTTGGTAGAAAAAGAAACTACCGGTCAATCTCACTCATTAATATGAATGCAAAATTCTGAACAAAATATTAACAAATTAAATTTAGCTTTATATTTTTTTCAAATGGAATGCATCTTTTTTTTAATAGATTTTATTTATTTATTTATTTATTTATTTATTTTTGGCTGTATTAGGTCTTCATTGCTGCATGGGGCATTTCTCTAGTTGCGGCGAGTGGGGGCTACTCTTCGTTGCAGTGCACAGTCTTCCCATTGCGGTGGCTTCTCTTGTTATGGAGCACGGGCTCTAGGTGCGTGAGCTTCAGTAGTTGTGGCTCATGGGCTTAGTTGCTCCACGGCATGTGGGATCTTCCCGGACCAGGGCTTGAACCCGTGTCCCCTGCATTGGCAGGTGGATTCTCAAACACTGTGCCACCAGGGAAGCCCCTGGAATGCATCTTAATCAAGATGAGTTTATCCCAGGAATGCAAATATAGTTTAATTATAGAAAGCTTTATAATTCACCACAATTTGTTAAAAAGCAATAGACCAAATGATAGTCTCAATGGATGCAAAAAAGCATTCAAAAATTTTAACACCCATTCTTGACAAAGATTAATGGCAAATTAGAAAATAAAGGTAACTTCCTTAAGCAGAAAAAGGGTGTCTACAAAAATCTACAGTCCACAAAACATATAAAATAAAATATTGGGATCATTGTCTTTAAAATTAGAAGTGAAACCCTCTATGGTGGTCCTAGGCAGCAAAGTATAAAAAGATTACATCTTTTTCAATTTAATAAAGAATACAAGTCTAGAAAGCAAGAAGAGAAACTATAGTAATTAACTTTAGTAATTAAATAGGATTTTTTACAAAGAAAACTCAAATAAGTCAGACAGAGAAAGGCAAATACTGTATGATATCAGTTATATGTGGAATCTAAAAAGTACAACAAACTAGTGGATATAACAAAAAAGAAGCAGACTCACAGATATTGAGAACAAATTATTGGTTACCAGTGGGCAGAGGGAAGAGGGGAGGGGCAACATAGGGGTAGGGGACTTGGTGGTACATACTATCAGGTATAAAATAAGCTACAATGATCTATTGTGCAACATGGGTAATATGGTCAATATTTTACAATAACTATAAATGTAGTATAACCTTCAAACATTGTGAATCACTATATTGTACACCTGTAACTCATATAATATTATACAGCAACTATACTTCAATAAAAAATAATAAATAATTTTAAAATGAAAATAAATTAAAGTAAAATTTTAAAAAAGAAAAAACAAAAATACAAGTTCTGCTACTTGGAAGTGTCAAGGGGAAGGAAAATTGTGAAACAGAGATAGTGTCAATGTCATGGGTCAATGGACACATCAATCAAGCATAATAACTTTCAAACTAGAAACAGTGTAATAAGAGATAGGAAAACACCAAAACAGAAAAAAAAAAAGAAAATGCAACTAAATCTACAAATTATTTTTAAAGCAAGATTTAAATAAGATATTTGTTTAATATACAAGATTATGTCAAAATTAAACAATAAATAAAACTAATTACATTACATAAGTCAGGAACAAACATGAAATTTTTAAAAGACCATTTACATGCTGAAATGTTTAGAGATGAAATAATATAAGATCTAAGATTTTCTTCAAAATAATATGGAAGAAAAAAATAATAATATGGGATAAAAGAGTGGATGGAAGTGTGAATGAAATAAGATAGGCCATGTAATGATACTTGTTGAAGTTGGCTGATGAATAAACTGAGTCAATTACACTATTCTCTATGTATTTGCATGGTCAAAAATTTTCATAATAAAAAACATTTTTTAAGGTACTATTTACTGACAGATGTACTAGAAGAAAACATGAGTTAATTTCTTTATAACCTGGAATCAGGAAAACTTTCCTATTTGTCCATGTAAAACAGAAAAGTTTCATGGCAAAAAACAAAAGCAAAAACACACCATAAGTAAAGACAAAAACAAATGTCAAACTGGAAAAAAAATCTGTAACATATCACAGACACAAGGAAAATTCCCTAACATACAAAGAGTTCCAAAAAGTTGAGAAGACCAATAATTCAGTACAAAAATAGGTAAAAAATATATATGTATATATATAAACAGGCAGCTCACAGAAATGAAAAGATGCTCAACTTTGTTCATAAAAAGAGAAGCAAATTAAAACTACACTGAAGATCTATAAGATCAGAACTACCTACTAGATCAGAAAAAAAATCCAGATCATAATAGCATGATCTGCTAGCAAGTCTATGGGAAAACAAGCAGTTTCCTATAATGGTGGTGGGAATGCAAAACTAGTGTCACCCCATGGAGACAAATTTAGCATTATTCAGCAAAATTTTATAAGAATATTTGATCCAGCAATGCTACTTCTAGGACTCTATCTCAAAGATGCACTGGCAAAATGCAAATAATGTAGGTACTAAGCTATTCATTGTGGTGTTATTTCCAATAGCAAAAGACTGGAAATAATCCAAAGTCCATTATTGGGGAGTGGTTGGATAAACTATGGTACAGCCACACAATGTGAGATAATGCATCCATAGAAATAAGTTGTAAAAAGAAATCTCTAAATGTTGATGTAGAATCATCTCCAGATATATATTGCTAAACAAGAAAAACAACATGCAAAAGAATATTTGTTTATTGTAGTCTTTTTAAACTTTTATTGTTACTGTATGCTAACTATAACCGTATTATTGTGCAAAACAGGGGAAAATAAAATTTTTATGTAGCTATTTATATTTTTGAAAGGAAGCAATAAAAGGGCAAATTAGAAAAAATTTTTAAATGGTTACCTATGAGGGAGATGGGGGCAGGATGGAGGGGATGGGGTAGAAGTCGGACTTCAGTGAACATATCTTGTTCCAGAGTTTTGGCTTTGGAACTATATAAATTTAAAAACAAAGTTAAATCAAAAAGGAATCATTAGTGCTTCAAAATTGAAAACAGACTGAAAGAAATGAATCTAACTAGATATCAAATTGGTGGCATGACAACTCACAGAAAACTACTTCAATTGACTCCAAAACACTCTATCTTGAATGTACCTCCCTAGTAGGATGTATTCTAAAAACAAAAAGAGTCACAGAGAAATCTTAATTTTCATTCAATACTCTTATTTCTAGTCATAATGCTAGTATTGCCATTTTTTATTGAAGTACTGTATAGTTGACTTGCAATATTATATTATTTTAAGGTGTACAACATAGTGATTCAATTTTTATAGATTATACACCATTTAAATTTATTACAAAATAATGGCTGTATATTTCCCTGCGCAGTACAATGTATCTTTGTTGCTCATTTATTATATACATAGTAGTTTGTGTCTCTTAATCCCCTACCCCTATCTCACCCCACCTTCCCTCTCCCCATTGGAAACCACTAGTTTGTTCCCCAGATGTGTGAGTCTGTTTCAGTTTAGTTACATACATTCATTTGTTTAATTTTTTAGATTCCACATAAAGGTGATACCATACAGTATTTGGCTTTCTCTCTCTGACTTATTTCACTATGTATAATACTCTCTAGGACCATCCACATTGTTGTAAATGGCAGAATTTCATTCTTTTCTATGGCTGAGTAGTATTCCATTGTATATATATAAACCACATCTTCTTTATCTGTTCATCTGTTGGTGGGCACTTGGGTTGCTTCCATATCTTGGCTAATGTAAATAATGCTTCTATGAACATTGGGATGTATGTATCTCTTCAAATTGGGGGGGTGGTCCCAGATATATGCCCAGCAGTGGGATTGCTGGATCATATGGCAACTTTATTTTCAGTTTTTTTGAGGAACTTCCATACTATTTTCCGTAGTGGCTGCACCAATTTACATTCCCACCAATTGTGTGCAAGGGTCCTCTTTTCTCCACATCCTCTCCAACATTTCTTATTTGTAGGCTTTATGATGATAGCCATTCTGACAGGTGTGAGATGATGTCTCATTGTTGTTTTGATTTGCATTTCTCTAATAATTAGCAATGTTGAGCATCTTTTCATGTTGAGCATCTTTTCATGAACCTGTTAGCCATCTGTATTTCTTCTTTGCAAAAATGTCTGTTCACATCTTCTGCCCATTTTTTGATGTTTTTTTATATTGAGTTGCATAAGCTGTTTATATATTTTTGTATATTAACCCCTTGTCAGTGATATCATTTGCAAATATTTTGTCCCATTCCATAGGTTTTCTTTCCAGTTTTTCAGTGGTTTCCTGTGCTGTGCAAAAGCTTTTAAGTTTAGTTAGGTCCCATCTTTTAATTTTTTTCTTTTATTTCTTTTGCCTTAGGAGACAGATGCAAGAAAATATTGCTATGATTTATGTCAAAGAATGTTCTGACTATGTTCTGCCTAGTTTTATGGCTTCAGGTCTTACATTTAGGTCTTTAATCTACTTTGAATTTATTTTTGTATATGGTGTTAAGAGAACGTTGTAATTTCATTCCTTTACATGTAGATGTCCAGTTTTCCCAGCACCACTTATTGAAGAGATTGCTTTTTCTCCATTGTATATTCTCACCTCCTTTGTCATAGATTAATTGACCTTAGATGTGTGGGTTTATTTCTGGGTTCTTTGTTCTGTTCCATTGATTTGTCTGTCTGGTTTTGTGCCAGTACCTTGTTGTTTTGATTATTATAGCTTTGCAGTATTGTCTGAAGTCAGGGAGTGTGACACTTCAAGCTATGTTCTTTTTTCCCAAGATTGCTTTGGCAATTTGAGGTCTTTTGTGGTGCCATATAAATTTTAGGATTATTTGTTCCAGTTCTGTGAAAAATGTCATGGGTATTTTGATAGAAATAGCATTAAATCTGTAGATTGCTTTTGATAGTATGGACACTAGCAGTGAAATTGAATTTGTAATTAAAAAAAAAAAAACTCCCAGCAAACAAAAGCCCAGGACTGGACAGCTTCATAGGGGAATTCTACCAAATATATAAAGAAGAGCTAATACCTATTTTCAAACTATTCCAAAAAATTGAAGAAGATAGAACACTCCCAAATTCATTCTACGAGGCCACTGTTACCCTGATACCAAAACCAAAGACACTATTAAAAAAAAAGAAAATGACAGGCCTGTATTTCCAATGACTATAGATACAAAAATCCACAATAAAATATTAGCAAATTGAATTCAACAGTATATAAAAACGATCTCACACCATGATCAAGTGGGATTTATTCCACGGCCACAAGAATGTTTCAGTATTCACAAATCAATCAATGTGATAAACCACATTAACAAAAGAAAGGATAAAAATCACATGATCATCTCAATCAATGCAGAAAAAGAATTTGACAAAAGTCAACATCCATTCATGATAAAAAAATACTCATCAAAGTTGGTATAAAAGGAACATATCCCAACATAATAAAGCCCTTTTATGATAAACCCACAGATAACCTCATACTCAATGGTGAAAAGCTGAAAGCTTCTTCTCTAAAATCAGAAACAAGAGAAGGATGCCCATTCTCACCACTTTTATTTAATACAGTATTGGACATCCTAGCCACAGAAATCAGATAAGAAAAGAAATAAAAGGCATCCAAACTGGAAGGAAAGAAGTAAAACTCATTATTTGCAAATGACCTGATAATATATATTGCTCTGAAAACTATAAAACACTGATGAAGAAATTTGAAAATCATACAAAGAAATGGAACGATATCCCAAGTTCTTGGATTGGAAGAATTAGTATTGTTATTTTGAAAGCATTAATATTATATTATAAGATAAAGCAAAGAATTGTGCCCTTATTAACCAAGATTTTCTGGTTAAGAGAAAAAGTA
This sequence comes from Mesoplodon densirostris, assembly GCF_025265405.1. Classification (NCBI taxonomy): domain Eukaryota; kingdom Metazoa; phylum Chordata; class Mammalia; order Artiodactyla; family Ziphiidae; genus Mesoplodon; species Mesoplodon densirostris. The sequence continues at coordinate 124,436,089 of NC_082665.1, read as the reverse complement.
TACAATCAGAGTTAAGTTAAAACTTCATAAACTGAAGTTTGAGTTGGAAAATACTCATAAAATTTTTACTTTTACAAAATTTCGCATATTCCCTAGTTCTGTCCACTTTAAAGTCCTGGAGGCGATGGTGACCCAACCTAGGACTCAAAATTAAGACTTCTAAATACCAGTTGCCAAAGAAGCAATAAAGGCTTTTTGGAGAAATTACTGCTTACAGCTCTGGGGTAGGAAATGTACAAGATAAGCTTAGGACATCTTTTTTTCCAGAAAGGAAGAAAGCTGTAAAAGACTAATGGAGTCATCTCAAAAGGACACAGGAACCAACTTGAAAGAGCTCCTGGGACAATTTGAGCATTAAAAAGAATAATGACCCTAATAGTTGAAACATACCAAATATATAAAAATCCATAGTTCATAATGATATTGATAAAATCTCATGTCACCATTGAAAGTTGCTAAGACATCAACTAATTACTCTGAACATCAATTAATCCATTGAAAGGGTCAAGCATTTATTCTGCCTTTTCATACACATTGTATTTTCAGAGTAACCAAATGGTAAATAAAAGGGAAGCTGTCCTTAAAGAAAAATTCCAGCTAATGAATACAGAAAGAAGGAAAGAATTAGATAATGACCATTTTTGCACTGCTTAATGAAATAATAGAATGAGATAATAATCATCAATGAGCGCTGATTATTCTCTGTTGGTCCCTGATTCTCTGCCCTTCTCTGCATTGCCCTGTCACCCAGGAATCTGACCTCGATGAACTGCTTCACACGAGTTCCCAGTTGGGTTCAGCCAGGGGACAGCACCTGCTAGGGGTGGAGAGTAGGAGGAGAGAGAGATGAGTGTCATTCTTCTCACTGCAGGCCAGACTGCATTTCTGACAATGGATGCTCTTCCCTTTGGCCACAGCTCTCTTCTGGTGGCCCATCTTCTACCCCTCACCTCTCACCTGGTAACAACGTTCTCTCCCTTCACCTCGTCAATCTTAGGGGCAGTAGCAGTCCTATAAGGTATACCTATAACCTGAATCCAATCCAATCTAGCCTCTAGATCTAACTCCCAGATGATGGGAAATATGAGTCATAGAGGAACAAGCAGCCAAATCCATACCACAGGACCTTCCACAGGGAAAATATTTCAATACATCAATTAAAAATGAAAGAGGAGGAGGATGCATGAGAATAAGAGACATGAGAACAAACAACCAAATGCAACATGTAGAATATTTTTGAATCCTCATGCAAACAAACTAGCCACCTTAGAGGCAATCAAGGAAATTTCACTGTGTACTTGGTATTACATAATATAAAGGAACTACTAATTTTCTTAAGTATGACAAGGACACGGTCCCTGTGCTTTAAAAAAAAATCCACATTATCTAGACATGAATATTGAAGTATTTGTAAGTGAAATAACAAAATGTCTGGGGTTTTCTTTCAAATAATCCAGAAAAAAAGAAGAGAGGATAAATGGAACAAGATGAGCATGATTGATATTGTTGCATAATAAAAACTTTAAAATTACCATATTCAAGGGCAAGAAAAATATATAAAATTCCTAAAAAAAAACTGACAAAAGATGTAAAAAAAAAAAACCTTGATGGAGGAAATTATAAAAATTTTAAAGACAATAAAAAGGCCTAAATAAATGGAATGGATAATAAATAAATGGATAGGCAGTCTCAATATAATAAGGAGATCAACTCTGCCCAAGTGTGTCTAAAAAGTCAACACAGGGGAGACCTTCAAGATGGTGGAGTGAGACGTGGAGATCACCTTCCTCCACCAAAATACATCAGAAATACATCTACATGTGGAACAACTCCTACAGAACACCTACTGAACGCTGGCAGAAGACCTCAGACCTCCCAAAAGGCAAGAAACTTCCCACATACCTGGGTAGGGCAAAAGAAAAAAGAATAAACAGAGACAAAAGGATAGGGACGGGACCTCCACCAGTGGGAGGGAGCCGTGAAGGAGGAAAGGTTTCCACACACTAGAAGCCCCTTCGCGGGCGGAGACTGCGGGTGGTGGAGGGGGAAAGCTTCGGAGCCACGGAGGAGAGCACAGCAACAGGGGTGTGGAGGGCAAAGCGGAGAGATTCCCGCACAGAGGATCGGTGCCGACCGGAACTCACCAGCACGAGAGGCTTGTCTGCTGGGCCGCCGGGGCGGGCAGGGCTGGGAGCTGAGGCTCAGGTTTCGGGTTTCAGTCGGAGCACAGGGAGAGGACTGGGGTTGGCGGCATGAACACAGCCTGAAGGGGTTAGTGTGCCAAGGCTGGCCGGGAGGGAATCCGGGGAAAAGTCTGGAGATGCCGAAGAGGCGAGAGACTTTTTCTTGCCTCTTTGTTTCGGGGTGCGTGAGGAGAGGGGATTAAGAGCGCTGCTTAAAGGAGCTCCAGAGACGGGCGCGAGCCGCGGCTAAAAGCGCGGACCACAGAGATGGTCATGAGACTCTAAGGCTGCTGCTGCCGCAGCCAAGAGGCCTGTGTGCGAGCACAGGTCACTCTCCACACCTCCCCTCCTGGAGCCTGTGAGCCCGCCACGGGCAGGGTCCCGTGATTCAGGGACAACTCCGGGAGAACACACGGCGCACCTCAGGCTGGTGCAATGTCACACCGGCCTCTGCCACCGCAGGCTCACCCCGCATCCGTACCCCTCCCTCCCCACGGCCTGAGTGAGCCAGAGCCCCCGAATCAGCGGCTCCTTTAACCCTGTCCTGTCTGAGCGAAGAACAGATGCCCTCAGGCAACCTACACACAGAAGCGGGGCCAAAACCAAAGCTGAACCCCAGGATCTGTGAGAACAGGGAAGAGAAAGGGAACTCTCTCCCAGCAGCCTCAGGAGCAGTGGATTAAATCTCCACAATCAACTTGATGTACCCTGCATCTGTGGAATACCTAAATAGACAACGTATCATCCCAAAATTGAGGCGGTAGACTTTGGGAGCAATGATATATGTATATGTTTTCTTTTTCTCTTTTTGTGACTGTGTATGTGTATGCTTCTTTGTGTGATTTTGTCTGTATAGCTTTGCTTTTACCCTTTGTCCTAGGGTTTTGTCTGTCCGTTTTTTGTTTTTGTTTTTTTTAGTATAGTTTTTAGCACTTGTTATCATTGGTGGATTTGTTTTTCAGTTTGGTTGCTCTCTTCTTTCTTCCTTTTTTTTATCACTTTTTTTTAATAATTAATTTTTACTTTTTATTTTAATAACTATATTTTATTTTCTTTTTTCTTCCTTTCTTTCTTTCTTTTTTTCTCCCTTTTCTTCTGAGCCATGTTGCTGGCAGGGTCTTGGTGCTCCGGCCTGGTGTCAGGCCTGTGCCTCTGAGGAGGGACTGCTATGTTCAGGACATTGGTCCACCAGAGACCGCCTGGCTCCAGGTAATATTAAACAGCAAAAGCTCTCCCAGATATCTCCATCTCAAAGCTAAGACCCATCTCTGATCAACGACCAGCAAGCTAGAGTGCTGGACACCCTATGCCAAACAACTAGCAAGACAGGAACATGACCCCATCCATTAGCAGAGAGGCTGCCTAAAATCATACTAAGTTCACAGACACCCCAAAACACACCAGTGGACGTGGTCCTGCCCACCAGAAAGACAAGATCCAGCCTCATCCTCCAGAACACAGGCACAAGTCCCCTCCACCAGGAAGGCTACACAACCCACTGAACAAACCTTAGCCACTGGAGGCAGAAACCAAAAACAACAGGAACTGTGAACCTGCAGCCTGTGAAAAAGAGACCCCAAACACAGTAAGTCAAGCAAAATGAGAAGACAGAAGACACAGCAGATGAAGAAGCAATGTAAAAACCTACCAGACCAAACAAATGAAGAGGAAATAGGCAGTCTACCTGAAAAAGAATTCAGAGTAATTATAGCAAAGATGATCCAAAATCTTGGAAATAGAATGGAGAAAATACAAGAAACTTTTAACAAGGACTTGGAAGAACAATAGAGCAAACAAACAATGATGAACAAGACAATAAATGAAATTAAAAATGCTCTAGAAGGAATCAATAGCAGAATAACTGAGGCAGAAGAACGGATAAGTGACCTGGAAGATAAAATAGTGGAAATAACTACTGCAGAGCAGAATAAAGAAAAAAGAATGAAAAGAATTGAGGACAGTCTCAGAGACCTCTGGGACAACATTAAATGCACCAACATTCAACTTATAGAGGTCCCAGAGAAGAAGAGAAAAAGATAGGTACTGAGAAAATATTTGAAGAGATTATAGTTGAAAACTTCCCTAATATGGGAAAGGAAATAGTTAATCAAGGCCAGGAAGCACAGAGAGTCCCATACAGGGTAAATCCAAGAAGAAACATGCCAAGACACATATTAATCAAACTATCAAAAATTAAATACAAAGAAAAAATATTAAAAGCTGAAAGGGAAAAACAACAAATAACATACAAGGGAATCCCCATAAGGTTAACAGCTGATCTTTCAGCAGAAACTCTGCAAGCCAGAAGGGAGTGGCAGGACATACTTAAAGTGATGAAAGGGAAAAACCTACAACCAAGATTACTCTAGCAAGCAAGGATCTCATTCAGATTCAACAGAGAAATTAAAACTTTACAGACAAGCAAAAGATAAGAGAATTTAGCACCACCAAACCAGCTTTACAACAAATGCTAAAGAAACTTCTCTAGGCAGGAAACACAAGAGAAGGAAAAGACCTACAAAAACAAACCCAAAACAATTAAGAAAATGGGAATAGGAACATACATATCAATAATTACCTTAAATGTAAATGGATTAAATGCTCCCACCAAAAGGCATAGACTGGCTGAAAGGATATAAAAATAAGACCCATATATATGCTGTCTACAAAAGACCCACTTCAGATCTAGGGACACACAGACTGAAAGTGAGGAGTTGGGAAAAGATATTCCATGCAAATGGAAATCAAAAGAAAGCTGGAGTAGCATTTCTCATATCAGACAAAATAGACTTTAAAATAAAGACTATTACAAGAGACAAAGAAGGATGCTACATAATGATCAAGGGATCAATCCAAGAAGAAGATATAACAATTCAAAATATTTATGCACACAACATAGGAACACCTCAATACATAAGGCAAATGCTAACAGCCATAAAGGGGAAATCAACAGTAACACAATAATGGTAGGGGACTTTAACACACCACTTTCACCAATGGACAGAGCATCCAAAATGAAAATAAATAAGGAAATACAGGCTTTAAATGACACATTAAACAAGATGGACTTAATTGATATTTATGGGACATTCCATCCAAAAACAACAGAATACACTTTCTTCTCAAGTGCTCATGGAACATTCTCCAGGATAGATCATATCTTCATTACAAATCAAGCCTTCGTAAATTTAAGAAAATTGAAATCATATCAAATATCTTTTCCGACCAGAATGCTATGAGACTAGATATCAATTACAGGAAAAAAATTGTAAAAAATACACACACATGGAGGCTAAACAATACGCTACTTAATAAGCAAGAGATCACTGAAGAAATCAAAGAGGAAATCAAAAAATAACTAGAAACAAATGACAATGAAAACACGATGACCCAAAACCTGTGAGATGCAGCCTAAGCAGTTCTAAGAGGAAAGCTTATAGCAATACAATCCTACCTCAAGAAACAAGAACAATCTCCAATAAACTACCTAACATTACACCTAAAGGAATTAGAGAAAGAAGAACACAGATAACCCCAAAGTTAGCAGAAGGAAAGAAATCATAAAGATCAGATTAGAAATAAATGAAAAAGACATGAAGGAAACAATAGCAAAATCAATAAAACTAAATAGATAGGGATAGGGAGGGTGGGAGGGAGACACAATAGGGAGGAGATATGGGGATATATTTATAGGTATAGCTGATTCACTTTGTTATAAAGCAGAAACTAACACACCATTGTAAAGCAATTATACTCCAAAAAAGATGTTTAAAAAAAAAGAGTCAATGCAGTTCTAGTCAATACCCAAACAGAGGTTTTCAAGGAACTTCATCTGCCAATTAAAAAGTGTGTATGGAAGAGCCAAGGACCATGAATAGTCAGTCATGAAAAATAACAAGGTAAGGGAAACTGCCCTACTAGGAAACATGTATGTATTAAATCCATAATAATTAATAGAGTTTAGGCACAGAGATAGACATATAGACCAAATGAGCAGTTAGAGAGCCCAAATCAGAACCCAATATAAATGATTACTTGATTTATGAGAGAGGTTGCACTGCATATCAAAGAGGAAATAATTAACTGTAGTTATCCATAACAGAAAACAAAATAAAATGAGATCAATACTTTTGCTATAGACAAAAAATCAATTCCAAGATGAATAAAAACTTAAAAGTAAAAAATAAGATGTTAAAGTTTTTGGATATGTCATCTAAATGACCTTAAAGTTAGGTAGGATTTTTTTAATATAAAAATCATAAAGTTAAAAATTAATAAGTTTGACTCTGTTAAAACAAAGTATTTCTTTTCATCAGTTGGTACCATAAGGAGAATAAAAGTATAATCCACAAACTGGAAAGAGATAGTTATATCATATATAACACAGAAAAGTGTCAGTATCCAGAATGCATAAAGAATCCTTACTCATGACTAAAGAGTAAAAATGTTAAAGTGAACAAAAGAAATCATATAAGTTAGACTATGCTGGAACAACAAATAAACCTAAAAATCTTGGGAGATTAAACCCTGCAAAGACTTATTTCCTGCTCACAGATTGTCTGCTGAAGGTCAAGTGACTCTCCAGGGCTGCTGTCCTTTATGCAGTGATTCAGTCATGCAAACGGTTTCCATCCTGCAGGTCCACCGTCTCCATATGCATCGCTGTGATCGCTGTCTCAGGAGAAGACAGCTCAAGAGTCATACACCAGCTCGCAAATGCTCTGGTTCTTCTCATGCCCCATTGGCCAGAACTACTCATACAACCCCCCCAAGAGGAAGGAGGATGGGAAACTGGGGGGACTACCTAGGGAATAGTGAGCAGAAATTCCTCTGGGATAGGCATAAAGAGATATTTCATAGAAGGGGGGACACAAATAGCCAAAGAAACATAATGAGGAAATGCTCCAATGTAACCAGGGAAGCCCATACTAGATTCCCTATCAGATACCATTTTACCTACATACACATTGGCAAAAATTCAAAATTTTGACTACACCAAATGTTGTTGACAAGAGTGGGGAACAACAAACCAAAAAATCTCCTTTTGCTGATGGAAGAGCAAATCGGAACAGCCATTTTGGGAGACAATTTGGCCTCCTCTTGAAAACTTGAACATGCACATAAACCATAACCCAGCAGTCCCATTTCTCTATTTGCTCATTATAAAACCAGAGTTGTAATCCGTAGAGACCCTGTCACAAACTGTGTGTGTATGTAAAATACGAGGTCACAACGGACAAAAACACTTCTGAAATTAAAATGTTGGTCCCTTTAAAAAATAAAAATTTTAAAAAATAAAAATAAAATAAAACTATTTGCTCTTCTAAGGTCAAAAGAATTTTTTTTATTGTGTGCCTTCTTGCACAGTTTTAAGTTATCTAAAAAGTTTTCTCACCAATTTAAACAGTCCCAGAAGTTGTAGTTTCTGGCATATTAGAAATATTGAAATTTTTACATCCCTAGTAAATGTATCCAAAGATATATAAAAACCAAATTAACTTGTAACTCATCATAATTGCCATCTTCCATTTAAAATACATGTACAAATTCTTCTTCAATGTCAGAAATTTTACATTGTTCCTAATGTAATGCCTTATGTGTTTGAAAGTATTTTATTGATCACTATTATACTTCTCTGCAATAAGAATATACCTTCAATAAATGTATTTATTTTCTTAATGTTTGGCCCCTGGAGTGGTTATGGCACCATGGATCATGTGGCACCAAGAGACAGAAACAAATCAAGGTGCTATCAACAGGCAACTATACAAATATATTGAGGTTACTCACATAATAGATTACTATACAACACTGAAGAATTGGTAAGCTACTGCCACACATATCAACATGGATGAATTTCCGATACATAATTTTAGTGGAAAAATCAAATCACATAAAAAACATGTAAAACAGACAAGATGAGACCACTTACAAAAAGAAAAATACAAAGCTAAACAATATGTCATTGATAAACTTCTTTATAATAGAGCTCTAACAAAAAGGCAAAGGAATGATAAACCAAAATCAGAACAGCGATTGCATTCCTTCCAATAAGGATGGTGAAGGGTGGATTTAGAATAGGTGAAATGGCCTTTACAATGTCCCACTCCTGACATTGGATGTTTATTTTACTATTTTTTATGCACAGAATATTTTTAAATGTTTTTAAAGAGGAGATTAGTGGCTACAAGCGTACTGACCGACCCGCTGTAGAGAATCCTCATTATGACCCAGGTGATGTGCCTGGGGAATGTCCAGGAAGCCTGTCCTTTCTGCCTGAGCCCTCTATGTTGGAGTGCTGTCAGATCAGCTCTCTGCTAGAAAGCTCTCACATCTGCGGCTTAGAATTTATCTGGTAGGACTGAATGTTTTTCTCTAAGACTTCATCTCCAGCTTTGATTGACATCTCATTGGCTCTTTTAAGCCTTTGCTTGTCCACGCAGGAAATCTCCAGCATAGAGTATCATTTTCTTTTACACAAACAGATTCATTCATTCATTAATTCACTCATTCATTCATCAAATGTTTATTAACCTCCTACCCTGTGTCAGATCCTGTGAAGACCACAAAGCAGTCTTTGTTCTCTTGAAGCCTAAGGGAAGTTTAGTATAAGAAGTCAGGATCATTCAAAGGAAAGAACAGAAGAAGAGAGGAAAAGAGGGGAGGAGGAGAGGGAAGGAAGAAAGCTTTCTAAGAAAAGGAGATGAACACATATGAATAGTAAGGATTTTACTTCTTTCTTGACAAAGTACATCCCCTTTGATACACTTGCTTCCATGTAGTCCCTCAGCTTTGCTGGGGAGTCAGAATTTTAGGACATTCCTTCTCTTCAGAGCATGTGAGAAAGGAAGCAAGAACTTAGTACCTGACACTTGACTCAAGTGTGTTTCTGTATGAGTACCTCTCACATTTCTTAGGTTATGGGTTATTTTCAATGGTCTACTCTATTTCAAGTCTATTTCTTTAACCTGTCTTGAGCCACAGACTCCTAAGAAAGTCTATGGACCTCTTCTCAGAATAATGTTTCTAAAATGCATAAAATAAAAATATACAGGGTTGCAAAGAAACCAATTACACTGAAATGCAGGTCTATTTCTGGACCTCCCTGAGAGGAGAGGCTGGGATAATAAAATGGGGAAAACAACACAAGTCCTACTCCACCAAAGGTAACCAGAGACAGTATTGTGACTTAACTGAAGACAAATGTATTTGCCTTGCCCAACAGAGGAATAAACTAACTCAAGAAAACTTGATTTAAAAGTGAAGTGGCTGATTGTCTATTTCCTAATAAAGCACTGTAATCAAAAATACTTAGTGTTGTACTTCAACAGTGCTTCATTTATCAAATGTTTCCAGAACATCCAATCCATTTCTTAATTTCTGTTTACTCGTTCATCATCTCCCCCCACCCACCTCTACTTTATTCCAATCTTTGATCTAAGTCTTAGATGTTGACAAAGGATTTGGCTTATTCTGACTCACTGCACAGGAGTCTATCACCTCCCTATTAAAGAAGCAGATAGCACTAAAGGGATCTAACATAAGTATTCTCTACATGAACTGTAACCATGACCTCAGGAGCCTTATAGATTGCTTAGTTGCACACCTTATCATTCATGGTAATTCATCCACTGGGCTTGATTTGGGGGGCAATGCTTTTTGACATGCCAAATCCAACACCCATCACAACTCAGCATCTTTACAGAAAATACTCAACAGACATCTATATGCATCCACGCCATGAAATGTGGTCCCTGCACCATATCTTCATTTGAGAAACTCCCCAAGCACCCATTTAATAAAAGCCAAGGACTTAAATATCACCAGACCCAGGAGACAGAAATACCTTGCTATTTTCTCTTCTCAGTAATTGCCTTTTTTCTCAGAGAACTCAATCAGCTATATCTGCCACATAATATAGTTTCAGAAAAAAAACTATTGTATTTCTTGCATTATGATGTCCTTTCTGATCATTGATATCAGTTTACATAAACATTAAAGTGCACTATCCTTACCCTTCCAAATAGGACTCAATAGTCACCCTCTCTTGCTTTATCTCTCTCTCTTCTTCGCACATACACACACACACACACACACACACACACACACACACACAACCCTTTACCCAGCATCTTCTTCCCCTTTACATCTAGAGTAGAGGGAGAGGAATAAAAAATTTAAAAATATTAGATATTGCCTTTTGACGTGACTGCTAACACAATAAAGCCGCGTCGTAAACTGAATCATCGGAGTCTGCTGTTCTTATTGCTCTCTTTGCTGGTATTGCTTCATGGATATTAGAACCCTTAGGGATATTGGAATATGAATAAAGATTTTTTTTTAAATCAGCTGGGTTTTTTTTCCTCTTGGTTCTGTTTCTAAAAATAATGCAGTTTGCAAAAAACAGAAGGTTTGGTTTATAACACAAACAAAATTGTTACATTCTGAATGGGTTGTAAGTACCTGATTCTTTGCCTTTTTACTCATCCCTGCAAAAAAAAAAAAATCTGCAAATCCATTTGCTAACCAGCTGTACCTCTGTGCAAAATAGATAACAACCTGGAAGAGCCAAGGTTTGCTGTGAATCGGTGCTGATAGGCCTGAATCTCATAGCTTTTTTTAAATGCTAATGACAAGAAACATTTCCGAAGCCAAAACGCTCTTGTAGATCTGTCTTCCTCTATTATGACTGATATTTGCTTGTAAGTACATAGAACACTTGTTCCCTGTCCCTTATCTGCGGTGCTGCAGCATGCTGACCTACATACCATTCAGCACAATATGACGCACAAACATTTTCTATATAATTTTTCATTTTCGACTTAAAAACAGTAGAGGCAAAATAGGATTGCTGCAAATCTAACAAAGAGATGGCATTATTTCCAAATAAAAATGTGCCTTTTTCCAAAGAATTTATTTGTCTAGCAGCATGAAGTTCATACATAGCAATGCTGGGGAAAGGGTGCTAAATTGTGATTAGGAAGGAAGGACTTAGGAAGGGAAACAAAACCCATCTTTTCTACTCCCCGAGCATAATTAAGCTAACTTCTTTCTCACCACAATTAAAAGTTCAGCTTTTCTGAACCGTGTTTTTGCAGTGTCATGAAATGCGGCGGATAGAATAATCCTGAAATACATATAGTAATAACAAAGGAAAAAGGGTAGAAAGTGACAGGGGGAGTTGTGGGAAGGGAAGAAAGCATCTATTCTCACACCTGCCATTGTCAGAACACTCCAAACAGAGTTCTTTAGCTTTTTAATTTCTTGCCGCCATGGCTGCCATGTTGGAGGTCCTCCCTCCCCTTGAAACGATACTTGGGTTTCCAGCAAAACTGTTAATAGCTGCAGCTGAAGCCTTAAGCTGGTGGTTCTCTGATGACCCAGCCTCTCTTATGCTCTGCAAGACCATTGTAATTGCAAATACAGGTGTGCCACGGAAAAAGGAGAACTGTATTTCTAGGACAGTGGCACAAAAGAGGCCAGTAAAGGCGTCAACAAGGTCAAAGGGCAAAAAGGGTGAAAACCCCTCATTAGCTGGGAACACAGTTGGAAATCTCCACTCACACTGCCTTCCCTTCACCAAGAAGAGGTGGCTTACCAGTGCACCTAGGTTTAATTTTTAATGATAAGCTGTCTTGGTTTTCCAAGTTTGAAGCATCTAAAACAAGTGGAAAATCCCCAAGTACAATAAAAACAGCTTGGGTTGTGGCCGAAATGACCTCTTTTCTTGCACTTTAAGTAATCTGTTTCCTAATTATTTTGAGGGGACCCGAGTAAGAGGGCTGCAACAAATACTTTTGCCACTGGTTGGATGTTGACAAAAGGGTCTAAGTGCAATTCACCTTTCTGAATTATTATTTCATGGTTCTCTAAAAGTAGAGCAACCTTTTGCAAAGGGTTAGCAGTTATTTGAATTTGACCAGCTAGAAGCTTCTTTTCCAAAAACACAAATCAAAGATGAAATACATTTTCACACTTTTTGCAATTTTGCAGTTATTCCGCTTCATTGTTTGCACCAGGCAAATTTATCCATCAGTTGCCAGACCCCTGCTTATTTATGAGCACTGTTAACCCAGCATTTTACAATTTCTGTGTGATACGGGGAGCAGAGCATTCTGGGTGAGAGTCTGGAGACTCAGGGTTTTCATCCTGGCTCTGCCACAAAGTAGCTGTGTGACTTTGAGCAAGTTGCTTGACCTCTCTGAACCTGTTTATCTGGAGTTTGGCCTAGTTAAATGATAAGAGCTCTTCTGGCTGTAAAATTCGACAACTGGCTCCTCGTATACCCTTTTCATTTGGGACCACTTATCTCACCACTGTCGGCTCGTGTTAACTGCTAAATATCATAGAACAATTTTCTAAGTGCTTATTTCAGATGATACTGAAAGCTCTCGGAAAACCTTGTCTTTCGGCATCACCATAGATATGCTTATGTGATAACCAGCTCCCACTTTACTATACATTGCTAACGGCAACATTATACTGCCACACGAGCTCCATAGGTCTAACTTATTAATGGTCTATGCTAATGCAATTTCCAGAAAGTATGTTGTTATTAAATTTTCTGGAATTTCAACACAGCAAAACAACATATAACTGCTTGATAAATTACTCTGAATAGATTTAGTAATTTGTGTAAGGGAGGCTCTCATTTATGTAAGACGCCTAAATCCATTTAAAGTTAATTTCTAATTTTCTTATATTTATGTCATTCAGAAATACACTGCTGGTGCAGGAGGAATCTTTCCAAAACCCAAGTGAACTATTAATTTTGTTTGGGTTAAAGCATAAAATGTTAACAGTGTACAGTATCCACAATTTGCCAGTTACCCTTCACAATTCCTTCCAAATACGGATTTTTTCTCACATGACTGAGATTTTGTATAGCATCTCTGTTTTTCGTCTTAAATTCAAGGCAAAAGATAGATGGATTTATTAAACAAGAGTTCCTAGCAAATATCAAATTAACATAAAAAATTTAATGGATTAAGCAATTTGCCTTTTATAGTGCTTTCAGTGATTTGGATGAAAATACAGTCCAAAATTCTTGGTCCCCTTCCTTAAGCTTCTATTTATAAAATACATCCAAACAAAGATTCTACTTCCTCATTGTCATTGCTACTTTTTAAAAATCACCGTGTTGTTGAATTCTGTCTAAACCATACTAGGCACTATAGGTAGAACCATTTATACAGTTACAACCGCTGCCCATAAAAGACGGGGAGATGACAGTAAGATGGATTCACCCGCACAGAACATGCAGATTAGGAACTATAAGCATCGAATAGAATTCCTACAAGAAATGTAAAAAGTGTTGAATGTTAAATGCTGTGCTCTGGTAACATCTATGCCTTAGGTTTCAGCAGAAAGTTAATTATACATGTGCACACTCACATACACTCACACACACATACACACACACACACACGTATGCACATCAAGCATAGCAATATAGGTCAATGACTTAAAAATGACTCAAACACAGATGGATATTTCTGCTAGGGGATAATTTCTTACAGAATTTTGGAAGTCCGGAAAGAAGTTGGAAAGCAAATGAGACAGCTGATTTTTACTTTGGTTTAACCAAATTCATTTATTTGTTTATTAAGTTATTGGGTTCTTACTATGTGCCAAACAGCATGTTTTGCTAAGTTCAATATAATTCGTGAGAGAAATAAAAAGCTCAAGAAAGAAATCAGTTCGATCCCTAAAGCACTTTCATTGCAACATTTGCAAACCAAGTGAAATGGATAAGCTATTATATTGTTAATGAAATTTTTTAAATCTGATTTTTAAAATCAAAGAACAATTAAAGAGGTACTACCTTAACTGTCTTTTTAACGTTACTACTTGAAATATTTCAAATGTTATTTCATGTGTCCTTTTGTAGTAAACAGAATATATGATCCATGGCATTTAACTTTGAAGATACAACTGATCTGGTAACTCAGATGATCCAAATCACTGTCAGGCTTAATCTTCAGCTGGGTGTCTGCTTCTGAGCAGAACTGGCCATTAGATTTAGTGGAAAGGTAACTAAGAAGGGTTGTGTTCCCAGCAAGGTATGGCCAAATAAATGCTGAGGACATGACCATTAAATTTGCATTTCAGCATCATTTCAATTTGGTGACCTTGGGTCTGGAGATAGCACAATAGATGACATCAGGAACCCTTTCCCACCCCTCCCACAGGTATACTGAGAAAGCTTCATCCTATGGTCATCCCAGCTATAACTAGAGTGATCATACAGCCCATTTGCCCAGGACATCCCACTTTACTCCTGTTATCCCAGCATAATTATTAATAGCTTGCACTCCCTCTTTCAAAAAGGCCCTGGCTAGGGATGATTAATTACTTAGGTCCTCTAATCATAATACAATCTTTGATACACACTCCAAACCCTGATCCATTAGAACAAATTCCAGTCCAGCCCCAGCACTAGAAATGTGGCAGTCTGCAAAGTTACAGACACTTGCTGGAATTTATCATCCTCTTTCCCCATGCAATGGACATGTTCTTTAAAGAAACTGACTGAACAAGTCTGATTCATGGACCTGACCTATAGACACATGTCCTGTTGAACCATAACTTTCCTCTACTCACGTCCCCCGAATTCACTAAGAATTCCTGGGATGAGCTGAGCTCTATTGGGTTTTGCACAAAGCCTGACTCTGTTACAGACTTCTTAAAAACAGAAGATGCATCTTATTCACCTTGGCGTCTCTCAATGCCTTTATCACTCAGCCTTATTTGTAAGAACCACTCCATAAACTTTTGTTGAAATGCCTGGAACATCCAGTCAAAACACCTGGATGGTTGTCCTCATTCTTTACTTTCCGGCTATTTATCATCATGTAGATACAAAGAAATCCAGAAAACCAACAAATGCCAGCCCTGAGAATGTCTGCGGGGAGAAGTGCCCAGGTGCACATGGATGGAAATAACATCTACACTTAAACCTTTGCTTCCCTCTTAGTAACTTCTCAATCTATCTTCATGTTCTTTGCTAAGGCAACTAATTAGCCACTTTCTACAAACCAGATATTCTAGAGGTCGGAGCCAGGTCTTCCCCAACAAACCCAGCAACAAAACAGTTGTTTCCACCCAGAGCTCCTGGACAAATAAAGTCAGAGTTCAAGACAGAATCTTGCTAAAGAAATATCAATACTTGCTTTTCCCTTGTACAGCATCCCCAGAAGACTTGACTGCATAGAGGGACCAGTCATAGTGATGGCAGAATAAGGAGGAGATAATGGGAGATTTTAAATGAGTTTTTTGCTCATTCTGACTTTAGAAAAAGTTGAAGTCTGTCCACAAGTTATTAGTAAGAATTGCAGTATTTGAATCAACCCTTATAGATTGTGCTGAAGCATTTTGCCCCCAGTTTTCACATTCCCAAATTTTTTTTTTAATTCTTTCTTTTTAATTTATTTATTTATTTAATTTTTGGCTGCCTTGGGTCTTTGTTGCGGTGCACGGGCTTTCTCTACTTGTGGGGAGCGGGGGCTACTCTTCGCTGCGGTGCGTGGGCTTCTCATTGTGGTGGCTTCTCTTGTTGCAGAGCACGGGCTCTAGGTGCGCAAGCTTCAGTAGTTGTGGCCGGTGGGCTCTAGAGCACAGGCTCAGTAGTTGTGGCGCACGGGTTTAGTTGCTCCGTGGCATGTGGGATCTTCCCAGACCAGGGCTCAAACCCATGTCCCCTGCGTTGGCAGGTGGATTCTTAACCACTGGGCCACCTGGGAAGCCCCCCACATTCCCAAATTCTAATTAATGATTTTTGAAATCACATCTTTAGCACACTTGTGGGTTTTTTTTTAGATCACCCAAGCAGACTAAATAAATGAGGTGACTGCGCCTAATGGCTTTTATGAACCTACCATATTGGGATGGAGTCAAAACTGTCATGTGATTTGGCGTCATCTGGTAAGAAAAAGAGTTTCTACAACATCCATCCATGTCTGAAAAACAACAAGAAAGCAAAGTGAATTTCAAGCTGGAAAGAAGGGATACAAAGCCTTGGGCCCTGGATACCAGACTCCACATTCACACAACGTGCTCTTTCGGAAGTTTTGAAGCTGGGAGCTTTCTCCTTTCACTGGCCAACATAAAAGTGGTTTCAGCAAGAAGTAGAGAACAAAGAAAGACTTCTATTTACAAAAGCAAGTCAAATGGCACAGCGTCTGTTAGGAGCTTTTATTTTTGCCACACCTGGCATTATTTTTAATAATGATGTGGCAGAACAGAATTGGCTGCGCCAACGCTAACCAGGAAAGAGTGTGTCTCGGCATCCATCGCATAATCCCTTGTCATGCACGTTTGAACCCCAGGCTCCCGTCAGCAGTATCGGTCCTGACCGGAGGAGTCCAGCTGAGAGGAGGTGGGCTGGCATTCTTGGTGAGGGCTGGTCTGCCTCTCAGCTTCACCAGGTAGAGGATTGTCACCAGGAGCTCTGGTCTGAGCCCCGCTACAGTTTGTGCCAGCTCCCAACTGCCGTTGGCAAAGCTCAGTGCTTCCCTGTCTCCAGCTAAAATGGTCTTTGAAACAGCCTTGCAAACAGAAGATGAACGAAGCCGAATTGAGGAAATCTTTTCATTCCTCCTGGCCAAGGCAAGATTTTGGACTTTTTAATTGTAAAATCTCTAACTTCATCTGAAAGCATTATCCTTCCTTTTTCTTTTTTTTTTTTTTAACCAAAGAAAATATGAATCAGGTATGTGGTTATGTCTTGCTCTGTTAAGGAGACCAAATTCAGTCGTTGAGTTAGCCTGGTTCGAGCCTAGAGGGAAATGCACAGCACTGGGATGGTGCTTCTTTGAACGTGCCACCTCACCTTTTTGTCCATCAAACTCTCCCATCGGTACAAAAAGAATCTTGGCCCAGATAATCTCAAATTTCCATTCCGGCTGTAACACGAGTCCATGGTTCTCTAAGAGGAGTTTAACATTACTACCACACCCATTTTAGTTGGTTGTGAACATTTTATTTCGACACGTTTAAACGCTGATCATTAAGGAAAAGAAAGTTTTGAGCTACGAAAACTTCAGATCCTGACCATCAGCCCCAGTAAATTTGCAGATCGAATATTATCTTCTGCTTTGGTCAAACAGAAGCAGATAGAGAGCTAACCAGTTATTCAGACAGAGTCTGACAAACACATCCAGTGGCAAGTTATGTGCCTAATTCGCTCTTAAAGGAGATGCTGCATTTAATTCACACGTAGAACTCAAACCAGGGGTTGGGATTAACCTCGAGGCAACTTTAGATTACAAAAAAAAATAGTAATAATCTTTTGGAACATAGGAAATCTTAAGTTAGAATCACTTCTGGTTAAATATGCCATTACCCACAAAGAGTCCAGAATTTAGCCAGAACTCTGGAGACTCCAAATAGTAAGCCTACAGCTTTTTTCCTTGTGGTTTTCAAACTTTGAAAATCCAGTGTAATCTCCCATGCCCACAAGCCTGTAACTTAGAAAATTCCACTTATAAATTTGCTCCTCTGCCCTAAAATTCCTGCCCAACCTCCCTCACATCATGGAATGACTGCAGATTTGCCTGGCTTTCTGACGGGAGCAACCCCGACCATGTCAGCCAGAAACAAATCTGACTTTAACACATGCCCCTGATCTGCCAGAGTGCCTATAAAATCTCGTTGCAGAGGGCAGTGAAGGAAACAGTGCCCAGTTCCAAAAATCCTTCTCTGCCCTCAAATGGGCAGCTTGCAGAAGTGCGCATGTCCACTCTGGGGTCGTGCCTTCACTGGCTCCCTCAACTATAAGTAGACGTTCCCTCCCACTGCAGTTCAGGCATTTCCTGGGCAGGTAGGACACCATCTGAGCTTGTCCAAGCGTTTCAATGTCACTGGAGCTGTGAGCTCCATTCCGAGTTTCCCTGCACCACACACTTAGTTGAAACGAGGAGGGGGTGGGACAGAAAAGATGTACACAGATGTACAGAGTTGGCGTTTATGTCCTGTAAGGATACCCTTGAAACTTGTTTAAAAAGGTCCATCAAGACATCTGGTCAGCTGCCCTAATCCATATTGGGGTTTTTAGGTTACTGTTATGCCCCAATATGCTTTGAACATTGCCAATCTGCTTTCTCCGCAGAAGCAGCAGTGCGTCCCCTTTGGTTTCTCAGCTCGTCCCCAGCCCTGGTGTTTATAGCGTCATGTACCGAGCACAGTGAAAAAGCACATACTGTAGCGCGTGTGTCTGGCTAATGAAACGGGTCAGACAAACCTTGTGCAATCAGGGACAGGGGCCGATTGGCTTAGGCCGGGTCCATCTTGCAGACTGCAAAAGAGTCAGCTGTCGCCAGGGCCATACGGCAGATGGACAGTTTGCATCCGATTTCCAGGCCAGCGCCAAACCCTTTAGAAGCTTTGGCAGCCGAGCGCCATCAGGCAGCAGCTTTGATGTCCTACAGATGGCTGTGGCGGCCACCGAAACTCTGCATCCCAACAGGCCCAGGGCTTACTTTCAGGCAGCATTCACTCTGGCCGGGGTCCGCGGTCAGCCAGAGACGTGGGTCACTGGGCTGTGGTGTACTTGACGCCAGCCAAGACCTTCCAGCAGCTTCCACTTCCACATGGATAGCAGCTTAAAAATGTTATTTTTTTAAGTCTTTATTGAATTTGTTACAATATTGCTTCTGTTTTATGTTTTGGCATCCTGGCCACAAGGCATGTGGGATACCAGCTCCCAGACCAGGGGTCAAACCTGCACCCCCAGCATTGGAAGGTGAAGTCTCAACCACTGGACCTCCAGGGAAGTCCCTGTTACTTTTTTAAAAAGAGTAACACACACACACGCACATACACATACACCCCCGCTCTGATTCCTCTCATTTCAGATTTCCTGACATAAACATGCCTCTTCACCTCTCCCCAGGTCACTATCCAACCCGTAGACACAGTGGCCTTTCTTCTTCCCTGGTAACTGAGAGGCTTCTCAGATATTTAGCAAAACCATCCACCTATGTCCACTTCTATAGAGATGGCACAGGCTCCTGGAGTTTCCTTTAAAACAAAACAATACAGACAAACATTTACAAAACAGAAATAGACTCACAGACATAGAAAACAAACTTATGGTTAACAAAAGGGGAAGGGGGGGAAAAATTAGGAGTTTGGGATTAGCAGATACACACTACTTTATATAAAATAGATGACCAACAGGGACCTACTGTATAGCGCGGGGAACTATATTCAATATCTTGTAATGACCTATAATGGAAAACAATCTGCAAAAGAATATATATATATATATATAGCTGAATCACTTTGCTGTACACCTGAAACTAACACAACATGGTAAATCAACTATACTTCAACAAAAAAAAAATCAGAAGAAAGAAAGAAAGGCAGGGAGAGAGAGAAAAATAAAGTATGGGCTGCTTCCTCCTTCCTCCAGATTTCCTGGTAAATAGTGCATGTTTTCTCCTTCCCAAGTCACAGGTTTAGCCCCCAGACAATCTCAGACTCCGTTTTCCCCTGGCATTGCCACCCAAAGTGGCAGCAATTGCAAACTGGGAGGTTTTGAATTTGGTGTCCATTTTAAGAGCCCCCCCTTCCCCCTCCCTGAGCTCTGCTTCATCTGGGTCTGACTTGTCCTAAGCCCCAAAGCATACTCTTCATGGCGGTCAGTCTCATCTTGTGCTCTGAATAGCCCAGAGTAATCTGTCGAAAAACTGAGGCTGGAGGTCTTCCAAACAGAGCCCTTGCGCATTTGGTAGGAGCAGTTAATTCTGACTGGTGCTATTAGAAAGAAACCATGTCACTGCACCAGAGGAGCAAGTGTGGGCTTCTCCCACCCCCAAGATCATCCTGGAAAGTTCCCACTTCCCTCCACACCCCCTTGATGAGCGGGCGAGAGAAAGAGAAGTTTAGAGCAAATGGCTGACAAAAATGAAAAACAAACTCAGTGAAAATAAATTCAATCACGTGTGATTTCCAGCCACTCAAAAGTAACAGAAATATTTGGTAAAAATATATAGATATAAATTGCCAGTTAATGCAAACTGGTTAAAGCCAGTAAATAGAAAAAAATTAAAAGTTAATTAGAGCTTTTTGAAGCTTTGTTATATATACATCTTTTGCAGGTGCTACAAAAGTGAAAAATAACCATTATAATTACTAGGATTCAAAGATTCATATTTTTCCCGTGAATTTATTTAGGATTATCAGTTTCCTTGTAGTTATACAAAAGGCCTGTCAAGGTGTATCCCACGTGTTTAGCTTGTGTGTTCCAAAAACAAGCCAAAATGCTGTTGTATTTCACCCAGTACAGGGAAGCTACTCTGAGAAAAAATAGGCCAAGTTTTACTTGGATCTCTATCTTGGTTAAATTACCTTACATATGTTTTAATTTTTTTTCTTATTCTTTCTGTCTTTATCTCTCTCTCTCTTTGTTAAAATACATCTGTGTTTGTTGACTGCCCCAGATTATAGTTAGCTAAGTGAGGCGTGCGTGTCCTAGCACCTGGTACAGTATAGGTAGCTTAACAATATATATCATTACATTATTTACACCTTGTTTTATGGTATTCCGTAGTAAACTGCAAATTAACCCTTCAAGAACCAGTTGGAGAAAACGCTCCGTTCGGCATGAGATACCCAATGAAGCTTCTTTTTTTCCCCTGGCAGAATTGTTAAGAGTACATCTACAACTGTATTCATAAACAGGGAAGTGTGTTCATTACAGGACGGATGCCCACCAGAGCCAGCTAATTCCTCTCCCAGGAAATCTGTTTCATAATGATATTCCTTACTACACCACACTTGTACTTATGCTGATAACACAGGTTATAAAAGGGACTTAGGACTGCAGTCAATTAATGTACCGGCTCTTTAACCTCCTTTATTGAAGTACAGGAGGCACCAAAGGACCTCCATGTTATGTTGCTGGCAACAAAAAGGCCCAAGCAATACCATTTCATGCCGCCTCAGCCTTGTCTTCAGTTCCCAGGAATACACAGCGTGATCTGACCTCATTAGGCTCTGATTCAGCTGCAGTCCGGTGCAAGGACACAGGGGGAAGGTTGGTGAGAATGGGTGCCGAGAAAGCACTTTTCCCACGCCTGATAAAGAAATCTCCATCACCGAAGCCTGCGCCAGGGTCGTGATTGACTGTACCTCCTAGATCATCGAGCTCTGCTGACATTTTGTTCACGTTTGGAGGAACCGAAGCCCAGAGAGACAGGAACAACTAACCTAAAGTCACCCAGCTTGTTAGCAGCAGAGCCAAAACCACAGCATACAGAGTTCCTGGTTCCTAGAAGGGAGCCCCAACTCGATCCCCTGATGCTTTCTAAATACAAAAAGCAATCACTAATGAGCGATCATTAAGGACTGGACCCAGAGAAGAGAAAGGAATAGACATCTAAATAGAAATGAATTTTAAAAGAGAGATACAGAGAGAGAGAGAGTGCGCAGGAATTTTAAATTGGACTGCAAGAGAAAAACTACGAGTTCCAAAATAAGTCCTCTATGTTAATAAGAAATTTGGTTTGGAGTTAGCAGATGCAAACGCTTATGTATGGAATGGATGGGCAACAAGGTCCTACTGTATAGCACAGGGAACTATATTCAGTATC